>NW_017671370.1:0-784 GCF_001879085.1 Nicotiana attenuata | reverse complement strand
TTGAATGTATTCCCTGCTCTCCAGGCGGGATCCTGACTGCTGAACTTGAATTGTACTCCCTGCTCTCCAGGCGGGCTCCTGACTGCTAAACTTGAATGTACTCCCTGCTCTCCAGGTGGGCTCCTGATTGCTGAACTTGAAATGTATTCCCTATTCTCCAGGTGGGCTCCTGATTTCAACAAAATAAACAAAAACAAAGAAAATTTGTGCCCCCGTTTGGTAGCTGGGCATATATATTAGTGTAAACCGAATCATGTATCCAAATATCAATAAGAACTTGAAAGCTGAAACCTGAACTGTACTCCCTTGCTCTCCAAGTGGGCGCCTGATTGCTGAAACTTGAATGTATTCCCTGCTCTCCAGGCGGGCTCCTGATTGCTGAACTTGAAATGTATTCCCATGCTCTCTAGGCGGGCTCCTAATTGCTAATCTTCTAATGTATTCCCATGCTCTCCAGGCGGGCTCCTGACTGCTAAACTTGAAATATATTCCCATGCTTTCCAGGCGGGCTCCTGATTGATGAACTTGAAATGTAATCCCATGCTCTCCAGGCGGGCTCCTGATTCCTAAACTTGAATGTATTCCCATGCTCTCCAGGCGGGCTCCTGATTGCTAAACTTGAATGTATTCCCATGCTTTCTAGGTGGGCTCCTGATTGCTGAACTCGAAATGTATTCCCATGCTCTCCAGGCGGGCTCCTGATTGCTAAACTTAGAATGTATTCCCATCGCTCGTCCAGGCGGGCTCCTAATTGCTAAACTTGAATGTATTCCCATTCGCTTTC
>NW_017671369.1:295503-306007 GCF_001879085.1 Nicotiana attenuata | reverse complement strand
CATTACAGTTCAGAAGCCATTTTACCATGAGAGCATGCTGTTCTAGTTGATACGAATCTGAGAATGCAGAGATTATTGCTAGTTTGTTCAGAAAACATCACAATGTGAGAGTATTTTTTATTACCTTTTCATGAATCAGTGATTAACTAGGCATCTTAAACAAAATGCAAACAGGATCCTAGAACATGGTATCTAACATGCATACGCAAATGGCAGGGTGGTTAAAAACAGGATCCCTAAGGCATGATTTCTAAATGTACACAAGAGTTGCAGAATTATTGAAATATGACTTCTGAATGCACAAGAGTAACATCTTTTATGCTAATGTGATTATTGTCCTTGGAGCAGTATTTCTAAGTGATAGACATGAAACATGGATTAGTGACGGATGAAATGCTGAAACAGTAGACATGAAATCCTAGGAACATGATATCTAGTGCATATTTTGCATGATTTGGATAAGTGTATAGATCCTAAAACATGGATTCTAATGCAGATATATAGGATGTAAAGCCTATGACATGCTTTCTACCCAGCGATATTAATAGGATTACATAGCTACCCCTCCCGTTTCACTAGCCATCCCCAACATCTGTTTACAAATAATTATTACAGACCAGCTGAATAAATTACATAAACAAATGAAGAAAAAAGAAGAAGTTAACTATAGGGAGCCTGAAGCAGGCCCAAGTGTATCCTGAAGATACCAGATTCTACATAGCCTCAAATGCCAAGATGCCATAGCCAATTTCATGTCTAGGTGTGTCAGAGTTCCCAAAGGACCTCAAGGATCCCGGGCAGTGCTCACACCCAGACTTCATAACCAAAACTGAGTAAGTGCAGTGTGGAAGGGCCAGCCCCAGTGCATCAGAGTTCAGAGGGATCTCACAGGGATCCCAAGGCAGTCACACACTGGAGGGGCAGAACCTAGGGACTTAAGAGTGGAGTGAGAGTGCTTGACATAGTTGAAAGAGTTTAATAGAGAGGTCTTAAGACTGAAAAGAACCTTTTGAAAACCATTAGTACTGAAACAGTTTGAGGAGAGTATCAAAACAGCAGACAATCAGTTGGTCATAAAAACATCCAGGTTCAGAAAACACTTAACAAACAAATCTCTCATGGGGATAAAGGGATTGGAGCGCATAAGTCACATTAGGGGTGCATGGATAAGGTATAGGGGAAGCACATAGTCACAAAACTGCATAAAACACTTAGGGTCTTAGAGACTTAACAGGCTGAATATGGACAGTAAGTAGCTAAGACATAGATCATAGTTGTGGTACAGGAAGCATGACATGTCTTGAACAGGATTAAACATGCTAGGAAAAAATAAAAAAAGAGTAAGCAGGGAAGAGTCCAGAATATAAAGCACACATTGAATAGGACGGAGTCTAGACATGTTGAGCAAAGAAGTAAGCAGAAATACAAGTTGAATTCACGACTGATGAACTAGTGCAGGAGTGAAACATATAGGTTTTGAATTTCAAAACTTAACATAGAGACATACCAGTTGAAGAAAGGGTGCAGAATATAAAGCAAATAAAGTTCCAATATCTAGCCTTGGCTTTCAGCCGGCTAGATCAGTGATTATCACAAGTAGCAGAAGAGATAGAGAACTTTAGAGTGTAAGGAGTAGTGATTTTTGAACTAATGTTCGTTGTCCAAAACTTAAAGTAAGAGGGGGGCTTATACAGTAATCAAAATCTTAACAAATAAGGCAAGAGATCAATTAAGTAGCAAATCAGGGAAGTCACACGTAAATCAGCAAGTCTTTCCCTTAATCAAGGGACAATTAAATCAAAGGTAAAAGTGTGCTAAGTATTTAAGGAAAAGAATCAAGTAAGGTTTGGTGTAGAGTAGGAAACTAGGGGTAGATGAACAGACGTTTCAATTAAGGAAACAAATCAGTAAGAATCGGCGAAATACAAACAAGCAAGGAAAAAGATAATTAAGGCAAGTAATTCAATCAAATCGAGTAGAGAGGTAAGAATCGAAAGTTTAAGGGAAAGTGTTCAAATCAAACCAAGAAACAAGGGAGTCAGAATAATCAAAGAGAAAGTCATGAAAGAGTCAGCATGTTTAGCATATAAAATAAGGTAGAACAGGAATAGTCAGGATTCCATATAACTTTACCAAAACAAATAGTTAAAACGACACTGATTCAAGGAGAATGTTACAGGTCTTAATACGAATAGTCAAGATGAACACAAGCATATAGAACCAGTGAAAGGATCGAATTAAGAAATTCAGTATAAGCATATTAGGAAAAGATGATCACGAGAAATCACAAGAACCCAAAGCAAGAACATAATCAGATGTACCAATACTCAGAAACTAAACGAAGAACCCCAAAAAATTAGGGTTTTCAGTACAAGCGAGTTAAGGTTGTAGCAGACTTACAAAATCAGTCAAAAATATATGAGAAGCAGAAGATTAAAAACAAAAAGTTATCAAACAATTTGTAAAAAGAAATTCCGGAAACCCTAGTTTAGGAAAAGATGAAAATCACTTAAAAATCATACGATTCTTGTAAACAATCTTAAGGTTATTGTAAAACTCACATAAAACAAGCCCAAATTACCTCTGATCTGTACAGATCTAAGTGGTCTTAGAAAAGAAATTAGGGCTCCGAAGAGAACAACATAGAGGTGAAGAACCATGCTCAGAAAACCATAGATCATAGTCAATATAGGACGATCTTACTCGGAATCACGTTGGAATGGCCTGAAACAGGCGAGAGAGGAACCATAGATGCAAGCCAATTAGCCCTGGTCCCTTGAGATGGGAAGATTACCTTGAGGGAGGCCATTGAGGGCCTGGTGGTGGTGTGGGAACGCCATGAGAGGCGGTAGATCACCGGCGATGTGGGTAGATTAGGGTTAGGGTTTGAGAGTGTTTGAGAGAGGAGATGGGTTTCAATGCGGCGGATAGTGTAGAAATGATAGAGTTTGAGGGGCTCTTTGGTTTATTTTTGGAAAGGGGGGCCCTGGACCGTTGATGTAAATGATCAACGGCCAAGATTTGGCCGGATATTGGATTGGGGCAGGTGGGGTATTGGGCCTGGGTATATTTAAGTTAGAAATTGGGCTGGTATTGAGTTAGAATAGGGATAGAATTGAAATAAAACAGGCCATATTTTAAATAGCCGCTTTTAATAATTATATAATTTATAAAAATAATAAATGGATTCCAAAAAATATTTTCGTGTATTAAAATGATTTAAAAATACTTATCTAACATTTTATAAAATATAGAAGACCATTTTATGCATTAATAATGTAATTATACATTAATATGGGCTATTATTGCAAAGATGCGCAATTTGCCCTAAAAATGCAAATATAACTATAAAAATGCACTAAAAATATTTAAACACTATACTGGCATAAATAAAGAATTTAGATGACTAAATTATCACAAAATTAATTTGAAGAATAATTGTTGGATATTATATAAATAAAAGAGAAGAAATAAATTGATTTTGGAGCTCTTACAATTATAGAAAAACTATAAAAAAAGCTTATGCATGCTTATAAATGCATATGTATTACTTTGAAAGTATATATATGTATTAAAAATATATGGGGAAAAATTGGGTATCAACAGCTGCCCCTCTTTACCCGGGAAGGATGAAAGAGTTTTCGGGTAAAGAAATGATGGCCAATTTTGACCGAATGGGATGTTTCGAAAAATAGAGGCCGGACTCCGATCTCGAGTTGCCTACATATCCCTGGTTTTGGAGGAATCAGGCCATGTGTAGTTCTGAATTCATTGGCGAAATATACCGATGAAGTCATTGCAAGAACGGACACGGGATGCAAAAACGACTACGGTGAGCGGTTAGGGTTTGAGACAGTTGAAGGAACTGGAGCGAGGTTGCTCCTGCTAGGATAGCGGTTGCTTGCTGGTCAACTGCAGATGAAAAGGTGCTAGAAACATGTATTAGTGCGAAATTTAAACATGATGCAGATTCCCTTTGGACCATGAGAGCTGTCTTTGGACGGTTAAGGATGACGTCCTCAGACCATGATGTCCTGGGCCATGAGTTGTTTAGTGAGGGATTCGCAGGCCATGAGATGGTGTTCTCGAGCCATGAAGATGGTGCCTCCGAACCATGACGCCTTTGAAGAATGATATGCAAATTTGAGGGATCCTTAGGCCATGGCATGGTGTCTTCAGGCTATGAGGATGATGCCTTTAGACTATGACGCCTTTGGATAGATTGGAGATATTTCAGCCCATGAGATGCAATAATATGATGTTAACAAGACAAGGCTTAGTCTTGTGAAGGGCAGAGCTTAGCCCGATTGAAAAGCAAATAGATGGTACTAGAAATAGAGTAATATTTGTGCAAAGAGGGACAATGCTTAGTCACATGCAGATGGGAGGCAAGGATGAGCCTCATGCAAATGTGGAGGCAAGGATTAGCCTCATGCAAATGTGGAGGCAAGGATTAGCCTCATGCAAATATGGAGGCAAGGATTAGCCTCATGCAAATGGGGAGGCAAGGATAAACCTCATGCAAATAGGGAGGCAAGGATTAGCCTCATGCAGATAGGGAGGCGGGGATTAGCCTCATGCAAACATGGAGGCAAGGATTAGCCTCATGCCATTATGGAGGCAAGGATTAGCCTCATGCGAATGTGGAGGCAGGGATTAACCTCATGCAAATAGGGAGGCAAGGATTAGCCTCATGCAGACAGGGAGGCGTGGATTAGCCTCATGCAAACATGGAGGCAAGGATTAGCCTTATGCAGATAAGGAGGCAAGGATTAGCATCATGCAGACAGGGAGGCAGGAATTAGCCTCATGCAGATAGGGAGGCAGGGATTAGCCTCATGCAAATATGGAGGCAGGGATTAGCCTCATGCAAATATGGAGGCAAGGATTAGCCTCATGCAAATGGGGAGGCAAGGATTAGCCTCATGCAAATAGCAAGGCAAGGATTAGCCTCATGCAGATAGGGGGCATGGATTAGCCTCATGCAAACATGGAGGCAAGGATTAGCCTCATACAGATAGGGAGGCAAGGATTAGCCTCATGCAGGCAGGGAGGCAGAGATTAGCCTCATGCAATTATGGAGGCAAGGATTAGCCTCATGCAGATAGGGAGACGGGGATTTGCCTCATGCAATTGTGGAGGNCCTCATGCAAATGGGGAGGCAAGGATTAGCCTGATGCAAACATGGAGGCAAGGATTAGCCTCATGCGAATGGGGAGGCAAGGATTAGCCTCATGCAAATAGGGAGGCAAGGATTAGCCTCATGCAGATACTGAGGCAGGGATTAGCCTCATGCAATTATGGAGGTGCAGATACTGAGGCAGGGATTAGCCTCATGCAATTATGGAGGTAAGGATTAGCCTCATGCAGATAGGGAGGCAGGGATTAGCCTCATGCAAATTTGGAGGCAAGGATTAGCCTCATGCAAACATGGAGGCAAGGATTAGCCTCATGCCATTGTGGAGGCAAGGATTAGCCTAATGCAGGATGCGGGACAGGGCTTAGTCCTTTGCAAAGAGCAAAAAGCGAATAAGAGTGGCATATGTCTTAGCTTGAGATATATTCGGTGTCTGATGGCCTGATTGATGGTAATCTTGTTACGTGCATATATTTGTGGACGTTATCGTTACGTCAGATGTGTCTGCGTCTAAAGAAAAATTGTAAGTTTTGTGAGGGGAGGTTGGTTCGCGCCTTCCTCCGCTGGCCTTTTCTTGCTCCGTTCTGGAGGCCTTTTCGAGTTCCCCTGGGTAACACCTGACTGTTACGGAAGTAAAGTTTTCGAAAAATATGCAATCATTGATAAAAAATAGAGTCATTTTAGAAACATATCGATATATTAAGTAATTTTTTTAGATGAACTAGTGACTGTAACAAAATTCAGAGACACTGTAATTTTCTCATGTTAGAATTTTGAGGGTCCTCCTCAAAATTCTGCCCCAGTTTCTTAACCGATTTCTAACCGTCTGACATATGTTGGCGTTGGCTGTGCTTGCTCCGGAATTTTGAGGGTCCTCCTCAAAATTCTTCCCCTGTTTCTGATCTTGGGGGGAAATGGAAATTTTATTATGATATGACCGAACCCATAAGGCTGCCTACGTATCCCCTTTTAAACGGGAATAAGGTCAAGCGTAGTTCAATTACAACAGATGAGGAAATGCAAATAATCTAAGCATAGTATCTTTTGACTGCGTCTGAATTGATTGGTTTTGGCCAAATTTCCCCGTCCATTTGTACAAGTATGAGTGCACCTCCTGTCAGCACCCTGTGAACCATGTAAGGACTTTGCCAGTTGGGAGAGAATTTCCCTTTGGCTTCATCTTGATGTGGGAAGATCTTCTTTGCACCAACTGTCCTGTTGCAAAATTTCTTGGTTTAACCCTTTTATTGAAAGCTTTTGACATTCTGTTCTGATAAAGCTGGTCGTGACATACTGCGTTCATCCTTTTTCCATCTATAAGGGCCAATTGCTCGTAGCGACTCCTAATCCATTCTGCGTCGCTGAGTTCAGCTTCTTGTATGATTCTTAAAGAGGGAATCTCTACCTCGGCTGGGATGACATCTTCAGTGCCATATACCAACATGTAGGGAGTGGCTTCGGTTGACGTGCGAACTATAGTGCGGTATCCCAATAGACAAAAGGTAGCTTATCGTGCCATTGTTTGTGGTTTTCTACCATCTTCCTTAGTATCTTTTTGATGTTTTAGTTGGCGGCTTCTACGACTCCATTCATCTGAGGTCTATAGGCTGTGAAATTCAAATGCTTGATTTTGAAAGTTTCACACATAGCTTTCATCAGATCACTGTTGAGATTGGCATCATTATCAGTAACAATAGACTAAGGAACTCTGAATCGGCAAACAATACGGTCTTTGACAAAATCTACAATGACTTTCATGGTTACAGCTTTGTAAGATGCAGCTTCTACCCATTTTGTGAAGTAATTAATGGCTACCAGAATAAACCTGTGTCCGTTTGAAGCAGTAGGCTCAATCGAACCAATGACGTTAATTCTCCAGGCGGCGAATGGCCAGGGCGAGCTTGTTGTGTGGAGCTTATTTGGCGGCACTTTTATCATATCAGCATGCACTTGACATTGGTAGCATTTGCACACATACTGGATGCAGTCGGTCTCCATGGTCATCCAAAAGTACCCGACCTGAGTATCTTCTTGGCCAAGACAAAACCATTCATATGCGGGTTGCTGGTCCCAGCATGTATCTCCTCAAGTAGCTTAGAAGCTTCCTTTGCGTCGACACATCTTAGTAACCCTAAATTAGGAGTTCTTCTGTACAAGTTTCCTCCGCTGTGGAAGAAGTGATTGGACAATCTCCGAAGTGTGCATTTCTGAGTGTGATTCGCATGCTCCGGATATTCTCCCTTCACCAAATACTCCTTGATGTCATGGAACCAAGGCTTTCCATCTTTCTCTTCCTCGACGTGGGCACAATAAGCTGCTTGATTATGGCTCCTCACCGGAATGAGGTCAATATAATTCTTATCTGGGTGCTGCATCAAATATGACAAAGTGGCCAATGCATCGGCAAACTCATTCTGAATTCTGGGTACATGCCGGAACTCTATCTTTGTGAACCTCTTCCTCAATTCCTGCACATAGTGCAGATATGGCAATATCTTGGAATTCTTGGTGGCCCACTCTCCTTGTACCTGGTGCACAAGCAAATCTGAATCCCCAATTACTAGCAACTCCTGAATGTTCATGTCGACTGCCATGTTGAGTCCTAATATGCAGGATTCATATTCTGCCATGTTGTTGTCGCTCCCCCTTTTTCTCGCGATATCGGGTTTATGGCGTTTTTGATTGAGACAATTCGTTCCTTTTGGGAAAGGGGTTTGCATTTTTGAAGAGTCACCACCTAGCGATTTAAGGTGCGTTAGGGCACCTATAAGGTTCATCTATAACTACGTTCGGTAACCAGAGATAGGGTAAGGGCTTGAAATTATCCTAAGGGGAAGGTGTTAGGCACCCCTCAGGATCCACTAGTGTGGTTCCCGGCCAGACAGTTTTTGTGAATTTATAAAATTAACAAATGAACAAGTATGGCTCAAATAGTAGGAGATTTAAGTTTAAATACACAGATGTTTGAAAAAAACAGTTAATGAAAACAAGATTTTTGAAAAGATGTACAATCTAAGCGTGTTTGTGAATATAAAAGGGTGTCCTAGGTTGGTTAGCCTATAGGATCGCGTCGGTACAATGCCTGGTAATCACTCCTTAGAAAGGGGCTACGCGTGGCATTAGCGCACCGGTCATCATATCCATATCTACCCTTTCCTGCCCCGTGAAGGTAATTAACGCGAAGGTTGGTCTCGACCCCTATTGCATGCTGTTACCCGTCCCTTCCTATCAGTCCCGAAAGAATTTAGGACTCCTATTCTATAAAAGGGTGGGGGTTCTGGGCAGACCCTCAGGTTTAAAGGCAAAATACTAGGGGACAAACAAGAACACATGGGACTGCATTTAGGGGGGGGGGGGGGGGGAAACACTGAAAACAGATAGAAGGCTCAGATATACCTCCACAAGTAATGAACACAGATAACACGACTCATACACGGATAAGGTCCACATTCAGATCCTAACAAGGTATTTAAGATATAACAATAGAACCAGATTTATTACATGATTCAGAAAAGAAGTCCGAATCAGGCTTGCCTACTGGTTTTAACATGTTGACAATTAAACACTAATCACAAAGACGGTTCTGGTTTTATTTAAATTTGATTGCCTAAGGCTTGCCTAGGCGCGGAACATAGACGACTACATTTTATATAGTGAAACAAGGCAGGTTTCTTAAAACGGACTCTTGTGTCTTTAGGCATGATATCTAATGACAAATCAACGCAATTTTTGAAAGAACTTGTTTTAGAGAAAATAAACCGTTAGTTAAACCAGCTTCAAAACGAACTAAAACGTGGACTGGATTGACTTATTTAACTAAACTAATTGAGATCTATAGGCATAATTTCTAGAGTTATCCCCTATAGGCATGACATCTAGTTGTTTAACACTAATTTCAGAAACTTGCCAGGCATGATGACCAATGAAAGAAAACATGTAACACTTGTTATAACAGAAGCTGGATTAAATTATATCCTATAGGCATGTCATCTATTTGTGAAACTGATTTTGAGACCTATTAAACATGATTTCTAATATGGTAAGGCAAGTATAGTAAAACCCTATAGGCATGGTTTCTAACATGGTTAGGCAAACATAGTAAAAAGTGTAAAGTCCTATAGGCATGGTCTCTATCCGCCTTACCCCACAAACATGTAAATGCCCGCCCTTTTCACTAATTACCCCAATATTCGTTTACAAATTATTACAGACCATATGAATGAATTACATAAGAAAAGTAAAAATTACACTATAGAGAGCCTGAAACAGGCCCAAACTTTCGGCACCTGATTAGGACTTCCTCCCTGAGTTATGTAATAAACCACCTCAAGTGCCAATGTTGTTCCATAGTCTTTCTCATATCTGGGTGTGTCAGAGTTCCCTAAGGACCTCTAGGGGTCCCGGGCAGTGCTCACACCCAGATTGCATAACCAGGATAGAGTAAGTGCAGTGTAAAAAGGCCAGCTTTCAAGTGTCCAAGTTAAGAGGGAACTCAAGGGTCCCAAGGCAAGTCTCACACAAAAGGGGCAAAACCTAGTGGCCTAAGAGTATGTGTGAGAGTGCTTTACATAGATCTAAAAGAGTCGAGTTGGAAACAGTTTTAAAAATGATTAGTTTGAAATAAGTTTTGGAAGGCAGTAGAAGAGTTTGCCTTAGTGAAAAGAAAAGGAACAGGACAATCAACAACTCAAAAACAAATCATAGTGCAAACACAAACAGGGAAAGGAGGCATTGGGAACATACAGGTTTGAAACCACATAAATGGGAAACATTTGATGCAACAAATATACAGAACAACTATGAATCCATTGAACAAATCAGTCATGGTAACAGACATTTAAAACATAGGAAGAGTGCAGCTGGATCATGTTGAAGACAAGGGTTTTGTTGAACAAAGTTTGACATTACATGGTTATACAAGTTAGGGAGGGGTAAGGAAACTAAGTGAACATGCTGGACAAGTATCAAAGAACTAAGTAAAGTCTGATATGATGATTACACACAAGGCAAGAATTTAGACATGCTTGACAACATCAATCATAGAAATAAATTGAATAACTAGTACAGTAGCAAGCATGGATGTATAGGCATGGAATGCATAAAGTTGAGTTTCAAATTTAAACTAGAGACATACTGTGAGCACGTGATTTTTGCCCCACATAAATTACTCCTACAGAATCCCAAAGAATTGGATTTTTCTTTTAATTATTTGTCACTTTAGGAATTATTGTACAATTTTCTTAATTATTTACATTTTTTTAGTGTCTATTGTTTAATTTCATTTAAACTCATTGAAAAATACCAAAAAATATCGACGTCATTGCATTTAGGAATTTGTTTTTTATATTTTTTTAGAATTTAAATTCA
>NW_017671369.1:282919-294478 GCF_001879085.1 Nicotiana attenuata | reverse complement strand
TAGATCTTACTCGAACGGCCATGGATGGCCGAAAAATGGCATGAGAAACCATGGGAGGCGAGTGAACCGCCTCTGGTTCACTTGAAGGCTTCAAAACGATGACTCACGTTCAAGAGGGATCCATAAGGCTGGTAGGTGATGAGAACACCATGGATTCCGGCAGGGAGATGACCGGAGAAGGTGGATGAGGTTCATCGGAGAGGAGGGGAGAGGAGAAGGTTCTAGAGAGAACCAGAGATAGAGAGAGAGAGATGAGAGACCGGTTGAGAGAGAACGAGAGGGGGAAATGAGAGATAGGGGGGTAGTCTTTAGGGTTTAATTTAGGAAGGGGGAATGGCGACCGTTGATCTGAATGATCAACGGTCAAGATTGAACGGGGTAGGTGGGTCGGGTATGGATTGGGTTTTGGGCTTGGGTCCGATGGGTTTTTTAATTGGGTTAGGGGTCCGTTTGATTTAGGTTATAATTTAAATTAGAGTGGCTACTTGTTAAATACCTAACTAAATTAGATAAATAATTAAAAAATAGCTAATAATTAGATAAAATGAAATTAAAGCTAAATAGGTAAAATTAAGGTAATTAACTAATATGAAAAGTATGAAATGACTGATTATTGAATTAAAATAGCATGACGTGTACAATTAGGCTATAATTGCAAAATTATTGTAATTATAGCCAAACAATGCCGAATTGGCTAATTTGTGAAATAATTAAATCCTAATAGGATTAAAAATGATATATTGAGCTAAGAAATACTTTGAAATTACTTGTAATGCAATTTATGAATAATTATTGGATATAAAATACTGAATAAATTAGAAAATAAATTGATAATAATATGGAAAATTATGGAAAAATACCAATTATTATAAAAAGTGATTTTGAAGGCATATATACAAATATAAAAATAGCTTGAGGAAAAATTGGGTATCAACAACTGCCCCTCTTTACCCGGGAAGGATGAAAGAGTTTTCGGGTAAAGAAATGATGGCCAATTTTGACCGAGCGAAACGGTTTGGGAAGATTTAGGCCGCACCTTGGCTTGTGAGCTCCCCACATATCCCTGGTTTCACAATAATCAGGCCGTATGTAGTTCCGGATCCATCGGCAGAGTATACCGATGAAGCTATTTCAAGAACGGACGCCACATCTAGGGCTGGGTGAGTGAACGGTTAATGGGAATGGTTAGGCTTGATATGGATTGAGGGAACTGGAGTGGGATCGCTTCTGCTAGGATAGCTGTTGCTCGCTGTTTCACCTGCAAATAAAATCAATACAAGCGTATACTGTGCATAAATTTAAACATGATGCAAATTCCCGCCGGACCATGAATGTTGTCTTCGGACGATGCAGATGATATCCTTAGACCATGATGTCCCGGGCCATGGAGCGGATGATAAGGGATTCGCAGGCCATGAAAATGATGTTCTCGGGCTATAAGGATGGTGCCTCCGAACCATGACGCCTTTGAATAATGATATGCAAAAGATTGAAAGAGATCCTCAGGCCATGACATGGTGTTCTCGGGCTATGAAGATGTTGCCTCCGAACGATGACGCCTTTGGATGAGTTGGTGATATTTCAGCCCATGAAGAATGCAGTATGAGTCGATCTTTCAGCCATGCAATGCAGTATGAGGCGATCTTTCAGCCATGCAGATGCAGTATGAGGTGATCTTTCAGCCATGCAGATGCAGTATGTGGCGATCTTTCAGCCATGCAACGCATTATGAGGCGATCTTTCAGCCATGCAGATGCAATATGTAGCGATCTTTCAGCCATGCAGATGGGAAGGCAGCATAGTAGCCCTATGCAATGCGAATGCAGATGGAGACAACGTTTAGTCTCGGAAGGCAGAATGGTAGCCTTATGCAATAAAGATGCGGATGGAGACAGCGCTTAGTCTCGAAAGGCAGAATGGTAGCCATATGCGAATCGAAAGGCAAAATGGTAGCCTTATGCAATGCGGATGCAGATGGAGGTAGAGCTTAACCTCGGAAGGCAGAATGGTAGCCTTATGCAATGCAGATGTGGATGGAGGTAGCGTTTAACCTCGGAAGGCAGAATAGTAGCGTTATGCAAATTGGAAGGAGGAATGGTAGCCTTATGCAATGCGTATGCAGATGGAGGTAGAGCTTAACCTCGGAAGGCAGAATGGTAGCCTTATGCAATGCAGATGTGGATGGAGGTAGCGTTTAACCTCGGAAGGAAGAATAGTAGCCTTATGCAAATTGGAAGGCAAAATGGTAGCCTTATGCAATGCGGATGCAGATGGAGGTAGAGCTTAACCTCGGAAGGAAGAATGGTAGCCTTATGCAATGCAGATGTGGATGGAGGTAGCGTTTAACCTCGGAAGGCAGAATAGTAGCCTTATTCAAGAAATAAAATAACAAATGATAGTGGAGTTTTCTTAGCTGAGAGAAGATTGCAGCGTTGTGATTACTGGGAGCATTGTGACTACGGTGCATTACTGGTGTGTACTGATAGCAAATGTTGGCAAGTGCGACGGTTCGGAGAATCGTATTCTTGAAAAATGTTTTTTCCGTGGGTGTACAGTATGTTTAATGATTTCGCAATCCTAGTGCCTGCATCCAAAGAAAAATGGTGAATTTTGTAAGGGGGAAGGTTAGTTCGTATCCCGCTGGCTTTGCTTGACTTGTTCGGCTTTGATCTGGTGATACCGTCTATATCATTGGGGTAGCGTTGCTAAACAAAGCGGTTTCAACAATAAACATGCATGATTTTGTAAAAGTATGACATAAATGTATAGTTAAAAATAGCTTTTAGATGAACCGACAACTGTGACGTGGTTCAGGACATTGCAATCTCTCCTGCTACGGAATTCTGAGGGTCCTCCCCAAAATTCTGCCCTAGTTTGATGTGTTGACGCTTTTGACTACTGCTCGTGCGGCGATCGGCTAAAATTACTTTAGAATTTTGAGGGTCCTCCTCAAAATTCTGCCTCAGTTTCCAATTGCGGGGGGAAACAAAATTTTATTGAATTGTGACCGAAACCATAGGGCTACCTACGTATCCCCTCTTAAACGGGAATCAGGTCAGCGTAGTTCAATTTACATCATATAAGGAAAGTATAAAGATTACACATAGTAACGTTTGACTGCATATGAATTGATCGGCTTTGGCCAGACTTCTCCGTCCATTTCTGCAAGTATGAGGGCTCCTCCTGTCAAAACCCCGTGAACTATGTATGGACCCTGCCAGTTAGGAGAGAACTTCCCTTTGGCTTCATCTTGATGCGGAAAAATTTTCTTTAGCACCAACGGCCCCGGTGTGAACTGTCTTGGCTTGACTCTTTTGTTGAAGGCTCCGGACATTCTGTTCTGGTAGTGTTGACCATGGCAGACTGCATTCATTCTCTTTCCATCTATAAGGGCTAGTCGCTCATAACGACTTTTTACCCACTCTGCGTCGTCGAGCTCAGCTTCTTGCATGATCCTTAGGGAAGGAATTTCTACCTCAGTGGGAATGACAGCCTCTATACCGTAAACCAGCATATAGGGGGTTGCCCCGGTTGATGTGCGCACTGTGGTGCGATACCCCAGTAGAGCAAATGATAACTTCTTGTGCCACTGTCTATGCTTCTTTGTCATTTTCCTCAATATCTTCTTGATATTCATGTTGGTAGCTTCTACAGTTCCATTCATCTGAGGTCTGTAGGCTGCGTTCGCGTTTCCTTGACGTTTTCTGAATCTCCTAGGTTGACAATTTTGGTCTCGTCCAGGTTGGACTTAGGTCTGTTCTCAAAATTCTCAACTTCTTTGACAATCTCGTCAGGTATGTCATCTTTCTCTAAATCAATGTCCGTTTGTTGCGTTGTCTCATTGCATGTCACAGTGATTGGTTCATCAAGATAAGTAATAGTAATGCTGTATTGGTAAAGTAAGGAGGAAAACTATAGCAATAAATATTAATTCATAAGGAAAATCAAAAGTGCTTTTGATAAATTGAATAATTGTTTTGAACATTGAAGGTCTTATTGTGGGAATTGAAAAATGCGAAAAGAAAATCATTTAGTAAATAAAACAGTGAATAATGCTTGTTTTAGCCTTGCTACCCCAAGGCTCGTCGGGCTCTGTTTAGTAAATCATTTAGTGCCATGTTTCTTGAGTTTTATGGGTTTAGAGATTCCTTGGAGGTTCTTGCCGAGCCCTTTGCCGGGTTCGTACCCACTCCAATTCAGTATACTCTCGATTTTGCTATCCCACCATTTGTCTTTGTCGACAACATTGACCCGCTCAATGTGGTGGCAAGTTTCTCCACCCAGCTTTCTTCTTCCCCCGATCGTCAGAATGGTCTGGCGACTGTATATAGGGTTGCTTCCATCGCCTTGAATGATCACTTCCTAGTGATTCCATTCGAACTTTACTGCCTGATGCAGCGTTGATGCTACGGCCCCAGCAGCATGGATCCATGGCCGTCCCAGAAGCAAGTTGTAAGACGCTGGTACATCTATTACCTGGAAATCGACCTCGAACCAGGTTGGTCCCATCTGCAGGCATAGACTAATCTCACCAATGGTGCATCTCTGAGAACCATCGAAGGCTTTTGCATTGATTGCTCCATCCTTTATCTCATGCAGCCCTTTGCCCAACTTCTTGAGTGTTACCAGCGGACAAATGTTAAGACTAGAACCTCCGTCGATCAGGATTCTGGTGATGAAATAATCTTCGCATTGCACGGTGATGTGCAGTGCTTTGTTGTGCCCCAGCCCTTCAGGTGACAGCTCGTCCTCATAAAAGGTGATCTTATGGCTTTCCAGAACTTGTCCTACCATATTAGCTATTTCCCCGCTGGTGATATTATTTGGTACATACGCTTCATTCAGCACCTTCAACAGAGCATTCTTGTGCGTCTCAGAATTTTGCAGCAAAGAGAGAATGGATATTTGTGCTGGCGTCTTGTTCAACTGGTCGATGACCGAATACTCCTTGGCCCGTACTTTCCTCCAAAGGTTGTCCGGACCTGTCTCAATGAGGGGTGGCCGATTGGAAGCCTGCTTGCTTGATTCAACTAGATGTTCAGGGGTATAGACTCTACTAGTTCTTGTCATACCCTGTGTTGTGACAGTTTCTTCACTGGCCTTGCCCTTCCTTCTCCCCTCGGCTGCATAGTCCCAGGTTATAGCATTTGTATAGAAGGGTGGCATGGTTGACATCGCCACTTCGAGTGGAACATGCGCCTTGGGTGGCAAGATACAACCTCAAATGGTGCGGATGCATTTGCCGGAGGCGCGAATTCAACCTCAATTGGCGTCGGTGTCTTTGCGGGTGGCGCTGCTTCAAACTCAAGAGGCATAGACATATTCACCTCAGCGTCTTCGGACGGTTGGATCTGGACTATGATTGGTTTGAGAGTGATTGCCAGTTTCTTCGGGTCATCACCTTCTGCGATCAACCCGATTGATCCCTCAGGATCCCAGTCATCTTCTACTTCAATCATGTGGATACCTCCACCCTTATGGTCTGGCAGAGTATTGTTGCGGACGTTTGGAGCGGGTTCCTTTGCCACAATGATCTTGTTATCAATCAGAGACTGTATTTTGTCTTTCAAAGAGCGGTATTCATCGATGGTGTGCCCTTTCATGCCGGAGTGGTATGCACAGGACTTGTTTGGGTTAACCCATTGAGAAGGATTCTTAGGGGTTGCAGCAGGGATGGGGGTGACATATCCAGCAGCTTTGAGCCTCTCATACAGTTGGTCGATGGGTTCATCGATGGCAGTATATTATTTTGGAGGTCTGCGATCAAAATTAGGTCGAGGTCTAGGGAAGTTTTGGCATGCAGGGGGTGATTGATAATGGGATGGTTGAGCATTATAGGTTTGGTAGACATGAGCGGGTTAGGAGTATCTGGGTGAAGTAGGTTGATATGTAGGAGGTAGAGATGATTGATAAGTTGGTGGCGGAGCTTGCTACGAGGGTGAGGGTGCTTGATAATTTGGGGTTGGTTGGTATGTGAGTGGAGGTGTCGGGTAAGTTTGGTATTTGAGGGGAGACTTGGTCCTTTGTGCAACCATCACGGCCCATACGTCCCTTTTCTTGGATGCACCACCGGACTGTATAGCCTTATTTGTAGCTTGCAAGGATTCAAAACTTGTGACCATACCACTTTTAATACCCTCTTCAATTCTTTCACCTAACTTGTTAATGTCGGAGAACTTGTGGTTCTCAATCATCATCAGCCGTTCATAGTAGTGCGGGTCCTGAGCCCGGACAAAGAACTTGTTCATTTGCTCCTCTTCTAAGGCGGGTCTGACCTTAGCAGCTTCGGATCTCCAGCGAGTAGCATACTCGCGAAATGTCTCCATGGGCTTCTTCTTCAAATTCTGGATATAGAACACGTCCGATGCGTTCTCTGTATTAAACCTGAACCTGCCCATAAAGTCAGATGCCATGCCACCCAGCTTGACCATTTCTTGGGATCTTGGCTGATGTACCAAGACAATGCATCTCCTTTCAAACTCCTCATGAACAGCTTCATGCGGATCCTTTCATCCTTCCCTACTCCAACCAGCTTGTCGCAATATGTCCTCAGATGGACCCTTGGATCACCCGTACTATCAAACATTTCGAACATAGGAGGTTTGTACCCCTCAGGCAGTTCGACATCAGCTGTAGGCAAAGATCCTCATAGTTCAGCCCCTCAATTCCTTTACTTCCCTCAACGCCCTGAATCCGGCTGGTTAGCTTCTTAAGTTCCTCGGCCAAGTTCCTGATAAGCCGATCCTTTTCATCAGACTCAGGTGTGCAGAGATAGGTTGGGTGGAGTGTGTCATGGTCTCCACGTAGATAGGATTGTTATGGTGGCCTGGTGTATGGGCGTGGAAATGGTCGTTTGGGGAGTTCTAAGATTCTAGGATGAGTAGTGGAGTGTTGTTTGGGGTATGAAGGTGTTACATTGGTTCTTTGGTGGAGCAGAGGGATGATTCTGCTGTTTTAGGATATTTTGAGGAGGTGTAGGGTTTTGAACATTGGGAAAGTTGATATCTGGGGCGCTGAGGGAAAATGACAGGTTTGCCAAATTTCGAACCTAATCGAGCTCTTCTGGAACTTCAACAGTTTCTGTTCAAATTGTGACACATTCTCGTTAGGAACCCGAATACCATAGCCATCAGCGGCCTCTACCCGTTCAGCTGTGTTCTCCTTCCTGATGTTATTTAAATCTTCCATATTGCCCTTGCCCTTGCCTTTAACAGGACTAAGAGGAGGAGTGATGGAGGGCCTGGATCTTGCGAAATAAGATAATGATGCCAGAGTGCACGAACTAACCATTGGGGAAGGGAATAATAAAACAAAAAAAAACAAAAGGTTCAAGTTAGTGAGGATTATAAAAAGTATTGCAATATCTAAACACATAATGCAGGAATGTAAAGCGTATCCTAATTTGGAACCTCTATGTGCCCGAGGTAGGCCTAGCGACAAATAGACTTGGAGAACTTTTAATGCTAAATGCCTAATTTTATTGATAAAAATAGGCAAATCCCAAAACGACACTAAATAAGCAAGAAATAAAAGTCACTAATGGCCATTGGCCTTATTACAATCATAAAGCGAAAAAGGTAAACTCCTATCTATTTGGTCCCAGAAGGACCTTCCCCAGATTCGGCATCCTTGGCTCCGTCGAACAGCTTCCCTAATTCACGAAGTCCCAGCAATAGGTATGCTCTGGCTACATGTCCACCTTCGGTCCCTTCAGCCCTTTGACAGTCTTCAACCCTCTTGAGAAACTTTCCCTCCAGTTCTACTATGCCTCGCTCCAAGTACCCTAGCCTTTTGTTGGCACTGATAGCCATGTCTCTCCATTCCTCGATCAGCTTCTGGTTGGATTCTTTATCTCGCGGTGTTCGCTCTCGCATTTACGGATCCTTTTGCGTAGCTGGTTGTACTTGACTTGCGCCTCGGCATTTTCATCTATAATTCTGTGAGCTCGAACAAACCCTTGCTAGCTCAGACCATCCCAATTGTCTTCCAACCAACCCGAATAGAAAGGGGTACAAACGGCATGATATCTGTCTGGCTCAATGGTGTCTTTCCCCATCACGATCTTGCAGTGCCACATGTGTTGGGCTTGGCACTTGTGGTGACTATCATCATTTTGGAAGTCAGCTCAAAAATGGCTCATTTTGTCGACCCTGGGTATGACTTGCTTCCACCTGCTTGCCTCATAACTCGAAGAGGGACATAAGGATATGTTCCTCTAAGACCAATCAGTATCAGGAAAGGTGCATCTCTGGATCGGGCGATGAACTCCTCTGTCGGAAACCACTCGAACATCCATTGAACTTGTTCTTCAGTTAGATTATCAAAGAGCTCAACCCATTCCTTGGCATTCTCAGGCTGAGCGAACATGTCGGGGATGTAATTCATTCGCTTTGGGTGGTAGAAAGCGATGTGATCATCCCAGTCCCTTCGCTGAATTTCTTGCCAGTATTTGCCCTTTTGGAGATGCTCCATGAGCCAAAGTTGAAGTAGTAGATTGCAGCCTTCGAAGTGTTTTACTCCTCGTTAACACTTCTCTAAGGCTCGGTATATGTCTGCAATGATCATGGGTACAATGCTGAATGTCTGCCCACCAATCCCCTCCATTAGGGTCTTGGTTACCATAGCTAGCCTAGTATGGATTCTCACTTTCTTCATTGGAAACACGATCAGACCCAGGAAGCAAAACATGAAGACGAAAACCCTATGATGAATATGTCCCAAGGATGTGATGGCAAACTCGTCATGGTAGGTACAGTATGATTTGCTGTGAACGTACCTTTCATACAGGTAGTCAAAAGGGATGTACGATTCCTTTAGACATACCAATTCTGCATTCTTCTTCAAACCCATCATTTTTAGGAAACCCTTTCCTGTGCGGTTCCCAAGCATTAGCAAACTCGGGGTTTCCCACACTAGACCGGCCAGTCCTCCTATCTCCTCTAGCAAAGGTGTCATTTCGATGTCCCCAAAGCGGAACACGGCCCTTTCACAATCCCAAAATAAGATAGCAGCTTCTATTATCATGTTGTTAGGCTGGATCTCCAGGAGGGATGGTAGATTGCCCAGATACTTTCTGACGAGGGTTTTGTCACTAGAATGTAAATCTTCCCACCAACTTAGCAATCTTGGGTGGATATTGGTGACCATGCCGAATCTGGGGACTTCATGCCTCATATTTCTGCAAGGCAAACAAGGTTAGGCCCTTACCGCCACCAGACTCAACTATTTAACATCAACTATTAGCATGAAGCATTTAGTTCCCCAAATAAATGCACAGAACGTGATGATGTCCGTTTGGGTCTAGGGAAACCCAGTGGACTTTGGACAAGGCTATCTTAAAGGATCATTCAACATAACTGGCCTGGCTAGGTTTGACCATGATGTATGCGCAATTTAAACAGAGTAAGGTTTCTATGGGGTTTTAGACTGGTACCCTTGAGCGGACAACTCAAGGGGGAAGGCACGGAACTATCGACTGCACCGCTGATCGACTAGTTTTACCGCAAATAAGCCTTTCCAAATTTAGGGGGTAATGATATAGGAAGAGTGCAACCATTCATCAAGCGTTGCTATAGTATTTGTTTGGCACGATTGGGGTATGATGATGAGCATGGTTATGCAATAATTAAAAGCATGTTGACATGTAATTGCACGTTAAGAAAGTAATAAATACAGCAGTTCCATAATTTAAAGCACCAGTTAAAGGAAAGAAACAAGGAAGATATGTCAGTTTTGCTTTTGAAGAAGAAATTAAATGCTTAGAGAAATCAAACAAGCAATTACACATAGGAGGGGGTACAAATTCACAAAAACGGCATGAAATGGTAAAAGCCTAAAGAGTCCCAGCAGAGTCGTCATGTTGTCGCTCCCTCTTTTTCTTTTCCTCGCGGAGGGAATCGGGTTTATGACATTTGGTATGGGAGAACTCTTTCCTTTTGGGAAAGGGGTTTGCATTTTTGAAGAGTCGCCACCTAACGATTTAAGGTGCGTTACGGCACCTATAAGGTTCATCTATAACTACGTTTGGTAACCAGAGATAGGGTAAGGGCTTGAAATTATCCTAAGGGGAAGGTGTTAGGCACCCCTCAGGATCCACTAGTGTGGTTCCCGGCCAGACAGTTTTTGTGAATTTGTACAATTAGCAAATAAGCAAGTATGGCTCAAATAGTAGGGGATTTAAGTTTAAATACACGGGTGTAGGAAAACAACTAATGAAAAGGCTAGATTTTTAAAAGGATTACAAGTTAAGCATATTTGCGAGTATAAAGGGGAGTCCTAGGTTTTTTTATAATATGGATCACATCAATGCAATACCCGGTATGACACTCCTCAAAGAGGGGCCACGCGTGGTATTAATGCACCAGTCATCATATCCATATCTACCCTTTCCCGCCCCGTGAAGGTAATTAAAGCGAAGGTTGGTCTCGACCCCTATTGCATGCTGTTACCCGTCCCTTCCTATCAGTCTCGGAGGAGTTTAGGACTCTCTATAAGAAGGAGGTTTTAGGCAAACCCTCAGGTTTAAAGGCAAAATACTAAGGCGGCATAAAAAACAAGTAGGACTTCAATTAAAGGAGGAGCATGGAAGATAAACGAAAGGCTCAAATACACCTCCACGGGTAATGCACATAGACAGCATGACTCATACATAATTAAAGTCTGAATTTAAATCCTATGCATGGTATCTAAGTGATAACAACAGAACCAGATCTATTACATGACTTAGAAAAAAAGTTCGAATCAGGCTTGCCTACTGATTTTAACAGTTGATAATTAAACACTGATCGCAGAGACGGTTCTGGTTTTATTTAAAATTGATTACCTAAGGCTTGCCTAGGCATAAAATAGTATGCAGCAGTTATTCAGAATTATTAGAAGACAGTTTGGAAATTACTTTACCCTAAGAACATACTGTTCTAGTTGATACGAATGCAGAGATTATTACCAGTTATTTTAAACATGATAATCAAGTGTGAAGCTGTTTTTAGGGGTGTGCATTCGATTTATCGATTCGATTTTGACCCTTATCGATAATTACTTTATCGATTTGTACATATGCTTATCGTTATCGTTTCACTAAGTTTTGATTTTTTCGATTTCGATTTATCGATTTTGGGGGCTTATCGATTCGGTTATCGATTACACCAATAAGAAAATTTGCGGGATTCCACGGAAAGTATATCGCTATAAATGCGCCTAACTAATATGGACAAAAAGAAGCTAAAATAAGACGAACACCTTCTATAATATAAAAATTGTGTCAACAAGCACATGCAACAAAACTAAAGTAAGGGATCAAATGTATGCCACCAACACTCCAATGGTATTAAAAAAACAAAACAAAACAAAACACATCATCACGGCTAATTCTATTTTTCATTAATTTGAACTCCATTCCCTTGATCTTTAAATATGATCATTCCTTAAATGTGGTAGAGGAAATAATAGGGTAAGGGACTTAGGGTAAAGGAAAGGGTATAGATTAGGGAAAATAATATTGTATAGCCGCTTTCAAAATAGTAGCGAAATATATATACATTCTGTATGTTTTATTAATCT
>NW_017671369.1:236523-280552 GCF_001879085.1 Nicotiana attenuata | reverse complement strand
CCGCCAATTCATCCCATGTGGTGATAGAATGATTTGGTAACCTTTCTAACCAGTCCAACGCTTTGCCCCGAAGAGAAAATGGGAAAAGCCTCAATCTCAACGCATCCTCTAACACGTTTGTTTGTTTTCTGCCCCAGCAAGTATCTACGAAACCCTTCAAGTGCTTGTATGCATTTTGGTCGGAGGCGCCCGTAAAATATCCCCTTTGCTCGAGCAAGGTCAACATGACATTTGTGATTTGAAAGTTCCTCGCCCGGATTCGGGGAGGAACAATGGCACTCGCGTACCCTTGAATAGGAAGAACTCTTGGGACCGCTCTTGGCGGTGGCGGAGGAGGGTCTGGAATAGGATTGTTGTCATGTACATTAGCATTGGCATTTCGACCTCTCCGTGGTACTTGAGGTACTGGAAGCTCATCTTGCTCAACATCTTCAACCTCCTCCCCCGCCAAGGCATTTCTAAGAGGGTCATTTCCGCTTAGAGCCATGTGTACCTGATGGATCAACACAAATAAAGTTAGTAAAAAGAAGGAAAGGGAAGCAAAACACAAAACTAGCTACACAAATAGTCAACAGCGTAAGCTCCCCGGCAACGGCGCCAAAAAGTGGTTATCGCGCAGCGGACTCAACCTTAGGAAGAGTGGGAGCTAATACTTTTACCCAATAGTGGTATCGGGGTCAATTTCCACAGGGAGCTAGAAAGGGAGTTGGATATTTGCTTAGCCTAGAAATGCGTGTTTGCTTCTAATTGATCTTCTATCATTTTTGGGTTTTTATGATTATCAACTACAATTTAGCAACTACTAATTATAACTAAATTATGCTAAGATATTAATTCTAGGTTGTATGCAAGATAGAGAAAGGCACTAGGGTCGTGGCATTTACCTAGGTGGTCAACTAACGGGTAGAGATTCCTAATACAAGAATGATGATTATGGGGCTTATGCTATAACCGTTGCACGATTGCACTCACTCTCACACCTCTCGGTAGAAAAGTGATTTTGCCCAATTGACTCTCTCGAGACCAATTGGGTAGGCTAACAAGCCAAGCAACTTAGGGTTCAAGTTGGGTAATTACTCTCTCGAGGTTTTACCCGTTAATTGGGACTACCATTCTCATGGGTCCATCTCAATTCCTTGTTGGGTTAATTTTGGAGTCATCGACACTCTTTCTCAAGAAGATTCAAGACCCACTAAGCTAGACTTAGTGTTTGCAACCACCAAATCCTAGTTAAAACATAAAATTAACCCAAATATCAAACACCCAACATCATTCAAGCATTAAAAAATCACACCCATTAATTACCCACATTAGGGGTGAGCCACAACCCTAGCTAATGGGTTTAGCTAGCCATAATAGCAACAGAAATTGAAGAAGAAGTAGATAAAATCAACATATTAATTAACTAGGAAATTAATCTACACGAATCCACATTAAAACAAGATTAAAATGCCCAAAATAGGCTAAAACTTGAGTCTCATGAGTGCTGCTGCTATCTGATGTCTAAAACTTAACCTAGAAATAATAAAATATTCTATTTATACTATGCCAGAAAAATCGGACAAAAATACCCCTGCGGGGCTGGCGCAGACCGCGCAGAAATGCAGCGCGGCCGCGTAGGGGTATGGGCCTTCGATCATTCACTTCTGAAGCTGGGGGCGCGGACCGCACAAAGAGGTAGCGCGGCCGCGCAGGCTAATGGGCGCGGACCGCACAACAATGAAGCGCGACCGCGTAGACACCAGCGCTGACCGCGTAGAGAAGAGCGCTGACCGCGCTTGGAGACTCCTGAAATGGGTGCTCTCTGAATCACTTAGCGCGGCCGCACAGCAAATCAGTGCGGTCCGCGCTAGGTCCTCCTGTCCCTACTTCAATGATTTTTGATACTTGAGCAGGTTTCACTCCGTTTCGAGCCGATTCTTGACTTTCATCATCTTGTCGCTCAAACCTGCAATCAAGCGCACTTTGTAAGCATTCTGGGTCTATTTTATGACAATTCATACATAAGGCATAGGCAAGTATGGGCATAAAACGTGTTAAAATCACAGTTATCAACCCATTTATTACATAACTCAAATAAGAAGTCCGAATCAGGCCTGCGTGCTGGTTGTAGTAGTTGCTAATTAAACAAAGGCGGATTCAATTTTATCATTATTACTTAAGGCTTGCCTATGTATGTATTGATGATACCCAATAAGCATGATATCTATTACTGATTCAAAAATAGCAAAGCAGTGATAGTTTTAAACGAGCAAATTGGATCCTATAGGCATGCTTGCTAGACCGCATTAATGAAAGGAGTAAGTTGTTTAAACTAATTCAACACAGTACGAGTCAAACTGATTTTTAACTAAACTGGTTTCAGATTTTATGGACATAATCTCTATTGTTGCTGATTTTAATCCCTACAGACATGGTATCTAATATTAAAGGCTGATTTGGTCCTATAGTCATGGTATCTAATGCAGTGGAGTAGGCAGGATTTATTTGATCACAGCAAAATTCCTATAGGCATGATTTCAATAAAATATTGATATTAACTTTATGGGCATGACATCTAATTTCGAAGTTGATTTTAACCTTGTAAATAGGATGCCTGATTATAGCCATTAGACCCTATGGGCATGATTTCTAAGTGTGGAAGTAAACATGCAGAACTCTATTAAACTGATCCTATAGGCAGGATATCTAAGTGTGGAAGTAAGCATGCAGAACTTATTAAAAACAGATATCTAAGTGTGGATGTAAGCATGCAGAACTTATTAAAAAAAACAGATCCTATAGGCAAGATATCTACCCTTAAAACATGCATAATTACCCCATCCCTTTTCACTAGTCAACCCCAATATTTTTTTACAAATTATTACAGACCAAATACTGAATTACATCAAAAAAAATGTAAAAATAAGAACTTACAACCATAGGAAGCCTGATTCTGACTTCCTCTCTGAGTTATGGAACAAACCACCTCAAATGCCACTTGTTTCAAAGCCTTTCTCAGACCTGGGTGTGTCAAAGTTCCCTAAGGGTCTCAAGGGATCCCGGGCAGTACTTACACCCAGGTTTGCATAACCAGATAGAGAGGAGTGCAGTGTGGAAGGGACAGCCCTTATGTGTCCAAGTTCAGAGGGAGCTCAAGGATCTCAAGGCAAGGCTCACACAAGAGGGGCAGAACTAAGGTTCTAGGAATATAGTGAAAGTGCAGAACATAGAGATTTTTTTAAAAAAACTGGACTGGAAATAGTAAGTTATAAGGGTGATTTGAAAACAGTAGTACACAGAACCGGTAGCTACACAAAAAGGGGTCAGGGGTTTTGGGGAATACATTGCATGAAGCATATGACCTTAGGAGGGATCAGGTTTGGACATGCACAGCAATAGAGGATGCTGGCATGTTCACAAACGAGCCAGAGAATACAAACACAAAGAGGGGATGTGGGGTTTGGGATTCATACACATAGGAGAGCATTAACTCGAAAAAGGGAAGGGAACACATTTCAACATGCTAGTAATGTAACTTGATTGCAGAAACATAAGCAGAACTGGACAAGCATAAAGGAAGTTGAAACAATTACAGAAACATGTTGTTGTTGATGCTTGAAAATTAACTAGGACATACCAGTAAGAAGAAAAGTGCAGAAAAAGAAAAAGTAAGCAAACTCCCACAGCCTAGCTTGGCTTTCAGCCGACTAGACAAAGCAGTAGCACAAACAGTAACAGAGAAAAGAGGAAGTTTTTAGTGAAGTGCGTGTTCTGAACTTAGATAGTTCGTTTCTCAAAGAAAAGAGGGGTGGGTATTTATAGTTTTGAAAACAAGTGATAAGTAAGGAAATAAGTAAAGTCTTAACACAAACATGGAAATAATCACAGATTAGAATCAATTAACACAAGTGATTCCCTTTAATTAAGGAATCACTGTTTAATGGCAGCTAACAGGTCTAATTAAGGAAAGAAAATCAGTTTGAAGACTGATTGATCATTGCCATATAAACGGTAGTAAAAGCATGAGGTGAACCATCAAGTCTAAGTACAAAATATGCTTATTTTTTCGAAAATATTCAGTAAGGTAGAATATCACAGCAAAGGAAAAGAATCAATTAATTTTAAACAAGCGAGTGAAATTAGGGTTCATAAAAGAAAAGCTTTGTAATCAGTCACAAGACCAAGATCAATCAAGGAAGAGGCTTCAGCATATAAATAGAGTGAGCCGGAACATCAGACATGCGAGGCCAAACTCATTGGAAAAAGAGATAATCACAAACATACAGTAGTGGCAGAAATAAGCTAGGATTCAGTAGTAAAGCAAACATTCGAAGCATAGTAGTCAAGTAGGTCAAGTCACATAGAATCAACAGTGAAGAAAACATAGCATCAGGTAAAAGAAATCAAAGGCATGTAAAGGTCTCACTGTATCAGGTGAGGAAGCATTTGAGAAGTTAGGGTTTCGACAAAAGTCGAGTTAAAAAGATTATAAAACTCAGAATCAAATAAAGTCGAACAAGAACGAAGCAAGTACACATTTAAACAAACAATTTCCAGAACTCGGATAAGAATAAAAGAACTAGGGTTTTTAACATGCTGAAATAGATAGAATAGCAACATGAGCAAATAGCAAAATCATCAACAACATTAAGATCAGGGGAGAAAACTTAAAGGAAAAACCCTAATTGTTGAAGAGTCATTTTGAAAGAAAAGTCAAAGAACCTTCGAGAGGCACTTAGAAAGTTCATAGGAAGCACAGATCTAAGATAGATCTGAAAGAAATCGGAAGGTCCTAGAGATTAGCGTTTCAGAAAACCCAAAAGAGATGAGAAAGGCCTTGAAAGTTAACAATCTAACCAGAAAAGGTCAAGGACCTGCCTTGAAAGGCCATGGATGACCGGAGAAAGGTCGTGGATGGCCGGAGAAAGGCCATGAACAACAGTCGAGCAAGGACTGGACCAGAATCCTTCGAGGTCTGGTCATGAAACCATAGAACCAAACACCCAGGAGCCATGGAAGGCTGGTATAGATCTCAAATGACCTCGGAAGGCCATGGATTTGGTAGGTATTAGGGTGGATTAGGGTGGCGGCGGCTAGTGTTTAGGAGAAGAGGAGAGGGATTCAAGGGCGGTGGTAGGTAGGAAATGAATTGGGTTTAGGGGTCTTTTGGGTTTAATTATGGAAGGGCAAATGGTGGTCGTTGATCTGAATGATCAACGACCTGGATTAAAGAGGGTAGGTAGGTCGGTTTATGAGAGCGGGTTTGGGCCTGGTCCAGTGGGTTTATTTGGGCTAGGGATTGGGGTCTAATTTGGGGTTACAATTAGGCTAAAATTGGAATGAAATTGGGCTAGATTTTAAATGGCCATTTTTCCCTATTTATTTTATAAAAAATAGTAAATAAGTTTCTGAAAACAAATTGAAAGCAATAAAATGATTTATGATATATAATTGACACTTTAAAAATATGGGGCTTGATTTTATGAATATAAACACAATTAAATCTTAAAAGAGGCTGGTATTGCAATTATGAACTTTAGCTTTGAAAAATACTAAATAAATTTGTAAAAAATATGCAAAAATTACCTTAGCTATATTTTAGCATAAAGATGAAAATCCAATAGATGATTTGCCAAAAAATAATAATTTTGGAAGTGATTAGCGGTTCTTATGGATAAAAGGTGGAAATAAATTGATTGAAAAAACCTTTAAAATTATGGGAAAAATAATGAAACACTTGAATATGCTTACATATGCATACATATGCCATTTTGAAGTTATTTTGCATATTAAAAAAATATATAGGAAAAAATTGGGTGTCAACAATCACCTAATGGGACCAGCTCAGAATGCACAATGAAAAAAAGTAAAAAAAAAATTAAAAAAAATTATTTTTTTTGGCTAGGAAATCTGAACTTGTGTAAATATCTAGATTAATTTTTACTCAGCTTCATACTGTAAATAGTATACTCCTGTGATATGTGTTAATATGACTCACTGATCTCTTACAAAGTTTTCTCTATTGTGGTAAATTGAGGCATGGTCAAGAGAATTCTAAATGAAGAACCTGATTCATCAGTATTGGTTCATCTGAATGTCAAGGTATGTTTTCTATACTCTGCACAATTAGAAATATAAATATTTAAATCATGAGCAGAAGTCTTACAATTGTTCAACTCCTTAGAAAATTCTATCCGTTTGTTTTTGAACCAGTTCCGTCCTCATTAGAATTCTAACCACAAAAATTGCCTAAAATCTAGGGACGCTTAATCGCTCGTTCAACCTGCCATTTCAGGTTGATTAGACCTCTAATTGACTGATAAAGCTACCGTTATGCATTAAATGAGTCCTACTCTTTAAATACTCATTATTACTTCCTGCCATTCTCATAATTCAAAACCGTCCAAAATTCTCTTCACTCTCAATTGCTTTCTTCTCCAAAGGTTTAACTCACCAATTCTCTCCAGCAATAAGCTACAATGTCTAACCCACAAGAAAACCCTGGAACCCCTCCACAGCCTACTCCCTCTGATTCATCTACCCCTCCTTCACCTAGCACAACTCCCCAACCCAGGCGAAGGAGAGTAAAAATGCTTGCACAAAAAATTGTGGCTTCTGGTTCTCTTTCAAACAAATTGAATGAGAAATTAGAGGCAAGCCGGGTCCAAGATTCTGATTCTAACTCTGAGTCTGATTCTTTCAAATCCGATAGTGAGGGGGAAGGACTTGGATCTTCTGACACTGATAAGGCTCAGAAATCCCCTTCTAAGGTAAGTTCTTCTTTGGCTAAAAATTTAGAAAATAGGTTTGTGTTGGTTGGACCTATAAGGGATGTGGAACTACCTGGGTTAGGAAGGAGTGGAGGTAAAAAGAAATCTGAAAAAGAAAAAGAGAGAGAGGGTGAATGTGGTACTGTGAGGGGAAAAGGAAAAGGAGTGGTTGATCATTCACCCACTGCTGGAGTATCTGTACCTGCTATTTGTGGGGTTGCACAAGAAAATGTTGAAGAAAGTGGCAAGAAGTCAGGGGGAAGCGGTTCAGGGGAAGCTGCTGAGGGTCTAGTTAATCTAAGCTCACAGGGAGATGAACTTGGTTCATCAATTGAAGAAACCCAAGCATACCATCTGAAAAAGGTAGGTGTAAGTTACGATCCAAAGAAAGGAGAACACCCACACGAAAACCCTCCAGTGCTGCTAAACCTTCCAAGAAACAAAAGGCTTCTTCCCCAACAATTACTGAAACTCCCTTGCCAAAGGGAAGAGCAACAAGAAGCAGGGTGAAACAGAGTGAGAGAGAACTACAACAAGCTTTGGCTGAAAGTAAGAAGAAAAGGATGGATAAAGGAAAAGGTAAGGTTGCAGAATCTTTAGAAACTGTTGATGTTGAGGAGATGGAACAGGTCCATCAGGAGAAAGTTACAACAGTGGAGGTTCAGACCCCCAAGCCCAAAAAGACCAAGACTTCTTCCAAGAAGTCTTTCTCTGTGTCTGAGACTGCTGAACCTTCATTGGCCAAGAGGACAAGGTCTGCGGTAAAAAGTAAACAAGTTAGAGTTTCTGAAGATGAGGAATGGAGTGGTGAAGAAGAAAACGAGTCTGATGGTGAACAAGACAAGCTTGCCAAGTTTGGAAAAAGGAAAATTTTGAAGGGTAGATTGCTGAAAGATTTGGTAGAACCAGGAATGGTTCGTTTGGTTGACACCTTAGCTGCTCAGGGCTGGAAGGACATGGTCCTCCAGATGGATGGGAGATTGGCCAGAAATGAAATTATTGAATTCATGGCAAATGCTGAAGTCAAAGATGGCCGAGTTACAAGCAAAGTCAAAGGAGTTCACGTGACATTTGATGCTGAAAAACTGGGAGAGATTCTTGATATCCCTGCTGAGGGATATGATGATTACACCAGACAGAGATGGCCAAGTCTGGATTCCCTTCCGTCTACCCTTACAATCACCAGGAGATTATGTGATGTTGAAGAATTGAATGAGGCCAAGTTTGTGCACAAGAGTGAAATGAAGCCACAACATAAAGTCATTTTTGAGTTTGTGAACAAGTGCCTACTGCCCAGGTAGAAGAGAAGGCATATTGCAAATTATATGGACTTAGTTCTGATGGAGTGCCTTGAAAGTGGAAGGCAAGTTAACTGGCCTGCATTCATCATCAAGCTACTGGACAGGGTTATCAATGGCTCCAAGGCTCATGCTACCCCCTATGGCCTTATTCTAACTACAGTTCTGGATAGATGCAATGTGCCTCTAAAGAAATGGAAATGGCCACAAGCAAGGATTACTTTGGCATTAACACTCTGCTTGCTTGTGACTACTTAGGCCATCCCAAATGAACCTGGTTCATCCAAGAAGACACCTATCAACAGTAAAGTCAGGGCTCTTGTTCAGGAAAGTGAAGCCAAGGATGCTGAGATAGCTAGGCTAAAGGCTCGTGTGGCAGAGGTGGAATCTAAGAGGGATGCTCTCAGAACTGAGCGTAAGGAAAAGGAGAAGAATGATGGAATTCTTCACAATATGCTGAATCTTCTCCAATCCCAAAACCAACCCTCTAGCTCCCCCAAGCCTTAGGAATTCTAGCCTTTATCTCCTGAACCTGTCTAGTACCTTCAGTGACCCGGATTAGGGATTTTTCTTTCTTTTGCTCATGTTTTTGAATATTTTTGCTATCTGGTTGTGGATTGTGGTAGAAACATATCCTCTATCAATGATATCTACTGTTTTTGTTCTTGATTAAATGTTAATATTTCCTTGATAGTTTAAATATGTTTGCTTGAATACTGATGATTAATCCATGATTGCACTTGCAGTTGCCACAGTAGCCATGAGTACTTATTAAATTTGGGACTCACACTTTGTGTATGCAACTTTTCGATGATGCCAAAAGGGGGAAGAGATATTGTGCTTTACATATTCTGAATAAGTTTACATATTCTGAATAAGTGATATTTATAACCTGATTAACCACCTGGTCCTTGATGATAAGTGAATTTTCTAAACTTTGTATTGATGGTTAAGCTGAGTTCTTACAGGGTTTAAATAAGTAAAAAGCACAGAGTTTGTCATCATCAAAAAGGGGGAATTTGTTAGCCCAAGTAAAGCTGTAGTTTTGAAGACTGACAAAAGAACTCAGACATGGACCAGGTCTATCTTGTGAAGCACAGTCATGATCAACCCAAACATGTGAGACACACGTGAAGGAGATAAATCTAACTTATCAGAAGTAATATCTCCTGATCTGATCGAAAAAGTTGCATATTGGATAAGGAGAGAAAGACTATTTACACGAAGAGAAAGCTTAGAAAAAGGATAGTGTTAGAGTATGAGATCAACTAGAACTCTTCTACCATAGAAGAGTAGCGTCTGTATCCCACTCAATCTCTAATTACTAACCCATTAAATATCAATGTTGTTCTCTTTTACAGGTAATGCACATAAGCAGAAGTTAAACGTAAATTGAGAGCAAAATAGCAAGGCAATTTTGCAAGCAATTTATGTGTGATTCAAGCGTGCAATCCTGAAGCAACTTGAACCAGATAGAAGAACCAGTTCCAAGTGTCTATCTTTTATTCTAGTTCAATTGTAGTAGGTGATTTTACATTGTACCTTTTAGCTTTTATAGAAGCAATTGTATTAGGTACTTAGAGTGTTCAAGTTAGAGTTAACTTGAAGTTGTCGCAACAGTTGAGGCTGTGTGCCACAACGGGATTAGAGTTAATCCTAGGTTTACAAAGAGTTTTTGTAAATGAAGTTTTTGGCTCAGTAATTTTAGTGGAAGTTTGGGAAAATCCTACTGAGTAGTAGGTCGTGGTTTTTCCACCTTTTGAGCCAGGTGTTTTCCACATAAAAATCTCTGTATTCTATATTTTCTTTACTCATTATTCCGCAAATAGTAGTAGTTGGAACATATAGAAGAACCAGGTCCTTCTATAATCAAGTTAAGCAAAAATTGGGTACCACACAAATCACCCCCCCCCCTCTTGTGTGGTATTGAAGTATAAAACATCACCTATCTACAGGAACACCCTGAGCTTCGAGGCGAAGGGTTGGGAGACATTTGTGTGCAGCAGATTAGACACCACTACTCATGATAGTGATATGCCGGTTTCCCGGGCGATTATAGTGGCGGCCATTATGGCAGGGTACCCGATCAATGTCGGGAATATCATGTCCAGGGTGATCACCATAGTGGTCAACAAGGATGAGAGATCCTACCCTTTCCCGAACTTCCTCACTATGTACCTGGAGGATCAGGAGGTTGAGAAAAGGGACTTCGACACCAAAGTGAAGCCAAAAAGGTCATTCTCATGATATAGCCTACATGGTACGGACAACCCCAAATCCAAGGACAAAGCTACTACTTCTACTGGCCAGTAGTGGTGGCCACTGATTCTGAGCCTCCCACTGCCATACCACATCCTCCCTCCGGACCATCTACTTTCATGCCTTCCTCAGTGCCCTCCTCGTCAGCATACCCTTTGACTGCACATAGGTTGAACCAGACTCTCTCCAGCATCAAAAACTAGATGCAGGAAGCAACATCAAAGTTGTATGTACTATCCAGCTCAGTGGTAGCCCAGTCAGTTCCCGTACAGCCCCAAGTGCCAGCTTCAATGGAGGAATCTCTCAAGGAGCTTCTGGAACCAGAAGAAGCTCTTGGAGAACCAAAAGCTCATCATGGATGCTCTGGCAGTTCAAGGAAAATCAATTAAGGAGCTGAGCAAGCAGACAAAGAAGCTAAAAAGGACCCGGGCCTCAAAGGAGTCAGTGAAGCTATTGGGAGGAGAGGTGGAAAAGATGAAATCAGTTGGAGACATACCATTGGAGCTATTATTAGAGGACTCAATTCACGCATCTCAGGCAGAGCAGGTACCGGAGCAGGAGGCTGATGGAGAGCCTAGGAGAAGACGACTGATTCCCCAGGCTGATGACTTGGAGATTGAGCTAGAGGACCTTGAGGGAGGTGCCTCCGGCTATCCACAGGACCCCGAGGGAGGTGACCCAAGGACCCAGCCATAGGGCCCCATGCAGATAGAGGACCCATAGGGAGTTTTCTTTACTCTATAACCCCAAATTGATCTTATTTTTTCTATTAGCATTGAGGCAATGCTAGTTTTTCTTTGGGGAGGTGGTCCTATTTTGATGATTTGATAATTGGATTGTAATTATGATATTGATTTTTCTTTATTGTTATTTTGCACTTTTGTTATGTATATAACTTTACCATTTATTTTTCACTTTTCGTTATTTTTCAATTTCGGTATGTATATAAAGTTGCTTTTCCATGTATATATTCATTCTCTCTTATGTATATTCATCTCAATCCCCTATTGTACATATTCAGTTTACTTTTCGTATTTTACCTCATAACTTCTTTTGCAATTTTCCTTAATAGCATAGCTTCTTATTTCATTTAGTAGCTTCTTTTTCAGTTTGTAGCTTCTTATATTTACAAATTTTCGTAATCAATAAGCCTTTGGTTTTCTTAATGCCACGGTTCTTTCCAAAGGTAGAGTTTGTGTGAACCGGGTGGCTCTTCCGGATAAAGGATGACATGACAACCTTCTTAAGGGTTTGAGTCTGTTTTGTTTTCATTTTTGTGTAAATAGTAGCTAGTGAACAATAGTGCCTCAGGCAAAGCTTCACTTGGGCCTAACACATTTACCTTTGACCTTGTGGTTAAAAACAAATTGATATGTAAAGGATGGTGATAGTTGTGACCTTTAGACTCTTGTGTTGACTAAACAATCATCGAGTGGTTTATTAGGTACCATTTGTGTTGCTCAAATCTTATCTAAGGTTGTTGTGGGCCCTCGACTCTGTATCTTTAGCAATCCAATAGCTTGTGAGGTGAGGTATTGATTTGCAAGTCCAAGTCCCGTGCCAATAAGTCTAGAACTTGCCCTGAATGTTTGTCTAGGCGAAATCCTAAGTGTAGCTCGACTTGAGAAGTGATTATAGGCTCTCCTTGATCCAAATTGAAACTTGAAAACATCCATAGCCCACCAAAAATGATATCCCTAGTCAACCCCGTTGAGCCATAGCCCTTGTTCTTTCAAAAACAATGATACAAGCCTTTATCCGTTCTATAATGATCCTTTCTTGGCACCCGATCTTTCCTTAGCACAAATTGGCAAAAGTATAAGTTGGGGGAAGAGACGAGGAATGCAAAAGTGATAAAAGGTACAAAAGAAATAAAAGGGAAGGCAAAAAGAAAAAGAAAGAAAAATCAAAAAAGTCAAAAAGAAAATGAACAATGTAGAAAAACTGAAAGGATTCAATAAAAGCAAAGATGAAAGGCTTGGAAAGACTAGAAAGGAGAAAAAGGATTGACATGAACAAGAAAGAGTGACAGTGTGTCTCTCTAGTCCCCTAGGAAAGAAGTAAATGACTCAAAGAGTCAAGAAAATGTGAGCCAAAATGAAGTGCTTAAGAAAAGATGAAACCTTCATAGACCAATATATCCTACCTTGAACCAAAAGCCTTCATTACATTCCCACAAAAGCCTTATATGATCTTGAGTTGAGTGAGCTTATATTAGTGGTGACTCACATAAGGGGCAAGCTTATGGTACTTAGAGCCGGACTTGTGACCCTCCTTTAAGAGAGATGAGTGTATTTTCCACAATCCTCGTTCTGAGTGCTACAATCTAAAAGTGAGGTTTGCATAGGGAGAGTCGAGGATTATGAGTTTGGGTTCCACAATGACCAATGTAGTAGAAAGAGTTTCCTTGATGAGTTGAGTCAACTCTTGATGCTTTTGTGTCGCACTAAAGCCATGGTGCTAAAAAGGTTGTGTATTGTTAATAATGCATTTGAGTTGAGGGTAATTGTTAGTCCCAATCGATGCTTGATGGGGTTACTTTAAGACAGTTGAAAATTTCATTTCTTTTATTTTGAGGAGGTGGGAATTACTTTGTTTGCTTGAGGACAAGCAAAACCTTAAGTTTGGGGGAGTTGATAACTAGGGATTCTAGCCTATTTTATGCTCCTTTTGCTTAGGTTTTGGATTAAAAATGTGTACAAGTATTCCCGAAAGCTAACTTATTGTGCTTGTTTGCAGTGTTTGGTCAAAAAGAGACAAGAAAGTCATAACCAGCTAATAAAGGAGTGAAACCTGCATAAGTTCAGAGTTGAGTCAAAGGCGCTGACAGCGAAGAAACAGAGCGGACGCGGAGGGTCCATTGCTGAGGCGTTCTTAATTACGCTCTCAGCAGTAGTAAGGTTCAGAGAGTCACTTTTGGGCATAACAGTCACCGCTGTCCGCGGTGAAATTGCACGGCAGCGGAATCATCGGACACGGTCCAAATCTCGCCCTCGGCGGAATTGAGAATCAGAGAACTATAGATTGGAGCTCAAATTTAAAAGCGCGGTCTCCGAACATATTTCGCGACCGTGGTTGAAGATAAAGCTGAGGCGGTGGCTTTTCCGCTCTCTACGGAATCAAATCTAGATCCAGCTTAGAAGAGAAGAACCGCGGTCCGTGCTTGCTTTTGCGCGGCTGCGGAAAGTCCAAGCACTGAGGCAACCAGTTTTCCGCTGTCAGCGAAATCTCCGTAGGGGCTATTTTATCCGGAAAATTTAGCTGTATATAAATAGTTCTTTTTCAGATTTTTAGGATATCTGTTATTTTGTGGAGCACGTGAACATCCGCTTTTTGCTCTTTTGAGTAATTTTAGGGCTTTGTTAACCATTAATCTTACATTCTACTCTTGTAATTACTTCTTATGGGTTATATTTCATCTCAATCTTTGATCTCTTCCTTGATTATGAGTAGTTAAACCCATTATCTAGGGTTGTGACCCAACCCTAGTGTGGGTATTTAATGGATCTTAAATTTTAGGGCTTAAATATTTATGGGTTAATAATATTTAGCTTGATTCATGCTTTAATTGTTGAATTGGTAGTTGCAAACATTGATTTGTGCCTTTTTGACTTAGACTCTTCTTGAGAAGAGAGACTAAGTCTAGGAAATTCAGGCTAACAAGGGTTAAACCTAGAGATAGTAATACCCGACTTGAGCTATTTTTTCTTGCATTGTGTGAACACCCAATTGGGCTTGAGAAAGCCAATTAGGGCAAAGTCACTCAAACTGCCGAGAGGTATAGAGTGAGTAATTATGTGAATAGTTATATCATGATCCCAATTATAACAAGTTTGCCCTAAGTTTTAGACCCGTTTAGATACTCACCTAGGTGCAAGTCACTTCTCTAGTGCCTTTTTACAAATTGAGAAAACCTTTACAAAAAATCATACTTAGCTTGTTTTCATTCTTCATTAGTGTTAAAAGTAGAATAGAAACCAAAACAAAGCATGATTGGAAGTGTAATCAAGAACATCGCACATAGCTAGGTTAGATAGAAACCCAATTCTAAACTAATATTAGCTCTCTGTGGAAATCGATCCCGTCCCCTCGGGTAAAATCTCCATCGATCACTCTTGCCATTCTATAGTGGTATAGGGTTGGAACCGATCAGTGCTCGGCCGCTTGGTGAATCGTGGGGGCATATTTCTGGCATTGCTCGCATTTTCTTACGAAGTCGGCAGCCTCCTTTTTCATCGTGGACCAGTAGTAGCCCGCTCGTATGAGGCATCTAAAGAGAGCTCGATTGCCGGTATGAGCTCCGTAGTGACCTTCGTGTACTTCTTCGAGGACGCGCCGCGTTTGATTAGGAGCACTCCGTCCTGCAAATATGAGATAATACGATTGCGCCAGTCCCAAGTCAAGTTTATAGTTCGTACCTCGATTTGATCTATTGATGAATGGAGGAGGGTGACCATGTCCCCTGCTCCGGCTATGCTTTTGGTGGCCGCTGCCAGTTTAGTGAGGTCATCCGCTTCGATGTTCTGTGCTTGGGGTATCTGATCGAGTTGGCATTCGTCGAACTCGGGTAATAGTTTGCAAATTTTGGCCTGGTATTTCTGTAGCTGTTGTTCCTTAATTTGGAAAGTCCCTGTAACTTGGTTGACGATGAGTTGCGAGTCGCATCGTAGGATAACTCACCGTGCTCCGTACTTGAGAGCCAACTTTAACCCTGCAATTAGGGCCTCATACTCGGCCTCATTGTTAGTCATATCAGGGCACCGTATGGACTGGCGAACTATTTCGCCTATTGGGACCTCGAGCACGAGTCCCAGTCCGGATCCTGATGCATTAGACGCGCCATCGGTGTACAAAACCCATTGGTCGTGCATTTTGGCAGAAGTACTGGCGGTTTCCCTTTCGACTTCGGGCATTATCTTCGCACTAAAGTGGGCAAGAACTTGCAACTTTATCATCGTTCGCGTCTGATGGGTTATATCATGCTCGCTCAACTCTATGGCCCACTTGGACAATCTGCGAACAGTTCGGGTTTGTGCAGGATACTCCTTAGAGAAAAAGTCGTGATCACAGAGATGAGGTGGCACTGGAAATAAGGTCTAAGCTTTCGTGAAGCTACGACCAAGGCCAGAGCTAGCTTCTCGAGGTGGGAGGACCTCGTTTCAGTGTCGACAAAAGTTTTACTAATGTAGTAGATTGGAGACTACATACCTTTATTTTCTCGTACCAGAACTGCACTTACTGCGACATCGGACACGGCCAGCTAGACAAGAAGACACTCTCCATGTTCTGCCTTAACAAGCAATGATGGCGAAGATAGGTAGGTCTTTAGTTCTTTTAAGGCGTCAATGCATTCGGAATTCTATTGGAGTCCGTTATCCTTTTTGAGTACGCCGAAAAATTTGTGGCACCTATCGGAGGACCACGAGATGAACCTCGACAGGGCGGCTATCCGGCCGGTCAGCTTTTGCACTTGTTTCTTGCTGGTTAAATTTTCTGGGATTCCTTCTATGGCCTTGATCTGGTCGGGGTTGACCTCGATGCCTCGTTGCGATACCAAGAAGTCGAGGAACTTTCCAGAGGTTACACCGAAGGCGCATTTTTCGGGGTTCAATTTCATGTTGTACCGTCTAAGTATGTCGAAGGCTTCCCTCAAGTGGTCGATATGGTCTTCCTTCCTTTTTGACTTGACGAACATGTCATCTATATATACTTCCATGGTCTTGCCGAGTTGATCTTTGAACATTTTGGTCACTGGCCTCTGATATGTTTCCCCTACGTTTTTCAACTCGAATTGCATCACCCTGTAACAGTATGTCCCCTGGTGGGTGATGAAAGTAGTTTTTTCTTGGTCCTCCTCCTCCATGAGGATTTGGTTGTAGCCCGAGTAGGCGTCCAAGAAGCTCAGCAGTTCGTGCCCGGCTTTAGCGTTGATGAGTTGGTCGATATGGGGCAGCGAGAACGAGTCTTTTGGGCAGGCTTTGTTCAGATCTGTGAAGTTTACGCACATCCGCCACTTCCCGTTCTTCTTTTTCACCATGACCACATTGGCGACCCGTTGAGGGTACTTCTATTCCCTGATAGAACCATTCACTAATAAATTTTCGACCTCTTTGCGAACCGCGTCATTTATTGCAGAGTTGAACTTTCATCTAATTTGCCTCACTAGGGAGTAAAACGGGTCGACGTTCAACATGTGAGTTGCTATCTCCTTCGGGATACCTAGCATGTCTGCATGGGAAAAAGCAAACAGGTCTACGTTACTTTTTAAGAATTGGCGGAATTTACCTGGATCTTGGAGCTTGTGGCCGATGAAAGCTTTTTTGCTATGGTCGTCATCGTCTAGTTGGATGGGGTCGAGGTCCTCTACAATTGACCCTGTGGCTTCTACGATTTCGGGGTCTCTGATGACGTCTTTCCTCTCATTGCCATCTGAACCCGACTTTGTTAATTGCCATGCCTCCTCGGCCTTTCCTTTTAATCGTTGGGTGTATGTGCTGTCTTGGACGATGCGGTAGCATTCTTGGGCCGTGCGTTACTCTCCTCGAATGCAGAATACTTCCTAGGGGTGGAAAATTTAATGACTTGGTATAAGCTGGAGGGGGCGACTTTCATGGCATGTATCCAAGGTCGGCCTATGATGGCATTGTATGCCGTATCCTATTTTCAGTCAATCAAGAACTATGCATCTAATGAAAATCTTTACTTCTTGATGTCCTTAAACTTCCACGTCAAATTTTAAATCAACCCTTTTCTAATTCTTTGAGTTAAATTAGCATTCCATCTTTATTTATTGTATTCTTTTCTTGATTAGCACTTTTACTTTGTTTTATTGGATTCTGCAATAAGTTACTAGTACTTAAGAATTTTTTTACAAATTGAACAAATTTTTTTTTTTTTCATTTTGGTAAGTCGATATTGAAGTTTTTAATCAATAGAAGAATGTCTTGAGGAAATTTTTCATATACAACTGCAAAGCTTTGCAATCATCTCGTAGACTACAAGCTGAAAAATGGGTTAACTGGTTATTATTTTGCTGCAAAATTGTTTCAGAACAACCCCTTATGGTATTTGTTCCAGTTATAAGGGGAGTGTATTTAATTTGTGTTTGATGTGTTCACCAGTGTCATGTTGTTTGTCACCTGAATCGAATCATACCCTTTTACATAGACAGTCTCAAAGTGGGCATGAAATGGCAGATTACATCGAAAGGGCTGAACTTTATTGTTCCGTGTGCTGTGATCAGGTGAATGCAACTTTTCATGGAGCTCATTCTTAGCTGCTTTAAATTTATGACACATTATAAGCTCTTACAGAAATACCCAATAAGAAGGGAAAATTAGACCTAAATGTTGCTGGCTATCAGCCAATTACATGTTTAGGAAGAGATAAAAAATAAAAAACACTTGCAGTCTCATAATTGCAATTTTAAAACAAAAATCCACCAAAAAGAATTCCATCTTCATTTTTTTCTTACCTCTTTTCCTGTTCAGAAGTACTCTTAATTTTATAAAAAAAAAAAAAAAAAAAAAAAAAAAAAAAAAATTGGGAAAAGCTCTCAGCCAATTGAGGTGATAGGTTTTTGTGGTCCTACTAACTCACAATGGAATACAAAGTTCCCAAACCAAGAGTCAACAAAGTAGAAATTTGCCTTCATAAAACTTCTACAGTACCATGTTTGAGTTTGAATATGTTCTACACAATTTACATAAACTATCCCACTGAGAATTCAAAACAAAATCCCCGAGTAGAGATTTTTGTCTGCTTTTTTTACTTTTCACCTCCATTTGACTAGCTCACATTTCAAAAGTATAAGTCAAAGTACCAAAGCCACATTTATGCTAAGCTGGGGATAAAAAGTGTGAAAAATGAAAGACAGGAGACTAGTAAAGTAAAAACTAGTACTCTATTTTAACTGGACTAGAATGTAGGGCAGCATTAATTTGGGGTTTAATAACACATCTTTAAGAATAGTATATAACTCGCAGCTCACCACTGACGAGTAACCAGTGATCCACCCACCTTTATTGTAAATTTGTAATTATTGTTGTGCAAAAGTTAATTTGAGTTAATTGCAGGTTTATTATATTAGCCTTTATTACAATTTATGTCCCATTATATGCATTAACAATTACAGCTATAAAGGGGTTACTGTGCATTCTTGTGCTAAAAAAACAACAACTACTACCTAGCATTTTCTTTTATTTGTTTTCCTTTTATCAACAACTCACTTCACTTTTCAATATAATGATGCTGTCAATTCATACTTTGGACAACTTTTAATTATTTGGACTATATTGGATCAAGTTTGAATATTTTGCCACAAGGATTTAGTTTTCTAGCATTATAGGTTAAAGAGTAGAAACTACTTATGTCCAAACTTCATATATCAATTTCACTCTTGAATCTTCACATTTGGCTGGGGAAAGTTATTTGAATTTTTTCCTAAAACTAAAATCATTACTTCTTTTCATCCTTTCTTTAGCCGAGGTTTATCGGAAATAATCTTTCTGTCCGTCTAAAGTGGGAGAAAGGTTGGGTACCTCTTACTCTCCCCAGACTTTACTTGTGAGAATTCACTAGACTTGTTGTTGTCCTAAAAGCGGGCTCTTTCAGCTTTTGGGAACACTTGCGCAAACCTCAAGCCAAATCTAGAGCATGTGGATTTAGTAGGTAACAAAAAAGAAACAACATAATTTAATATGTCAAGATGAGCATCACACATGAAAGTAGCAGTACGACTAAGGACTTTCTTCTTATTTTTAATAATTTAAATATTTTTTGCTTTAGAGAAAATAAGTTAGCAACAGGGCCTAATAATTCACCCCATAAAAGGTTAAAAAGTGCCAACCCATATTAACCACAGTAGTAACCTTAGGCCCCTTCTTTTCAAAAGTGTTCTTCCACCTCCTCCTTAAACTTTATACACTCTCACTCTCTGTGTATCACTGTGTGTCTGTGTGTAAGGGAGGGGCCTCTGCCTCTGCAACAGCATATGGCCATTACCAGTCTGAAACTTTCCCCTTTTATCATTATCATACGCTCCTTTTAACCTTCACTAAATCCACTACATTTCCCTACTGATACTCTTTACTTTCTTCTTTCATGGCTGCTTTTTTACTTCTCTTTCTTGTTTTTCTTTCCACATTATGCTCCGCTCAACGAAACCCACAAACCATTTTAGAAATTCAAGCCCTCACTTCTTTCAAACTCAGTATTCACGACCCACTCGGTGCACTTACTGACTGGGATTCTTCTTCCCCTTCTGCTCCCTGTGATTGGCGCGGCATTTTTTGCGTGAATGCTCGAGTCAGTGAACTCCGCCTCCCTCATTTGCAACTCAGTGGGCCGCTCACTCCCCAAATCGCTAACCTGCGCATGCTGCGTAAGTTAAGCCTCCGTTCCAACTCCTTTAACGGAACTATCCCTGCTTCGTTATCCAAATGTACCCTTTTGCATTCTGTTTTCTTACAGAGCAATGCGTTTTCGGGTAAACTCCCGCCGGAAATGTTCAACCTCACCGATTTACAAATCCTTAATGTCGCCGGAAATCAACTCTCCGGCGAAATCCCCGGTGAGCTTCCCCGGAGCTTACGGTACTTTGATCTTTCGTCGAATTTGTTCTCAGGTGACATTCCGAGGGACTTGTCTGACGCGTCACAGTTACTTTTGATCAACCTTTCATACAATCAATTTTCCGGCGAAATTCCGGCGAGTCTCGGCCGGCTTCAGCAGCTTCAGTATCTTTGGCTTGCGTACAACAACTTGCAAGGAACTTTACCTTCCGCAATTGCGAACTGTTCATCGTTGGTTCACTTGAGTGCTGAGGGAAATGCTATTACAGGTGTTATTCCTGCGGCTATTGCTGCTTTACCGAAGCTTCAGGTGATAAATTTATCACACAATAATCTTTCTGGTTCCTTGCCAGCTTCATTGTTCTGTAATGTTTCAATTTATGCTCCTTCCCTTAGGATTGTTCAGTTGGGTTTTAATGAGTTTACTAATATTGTTAAGAAAGTGGAGTCTAATTGTTTTAGTTCCTTGCAAATTTTGGATCTTCAACATAATCAAATGAAAGGTGAATTTCCTTTGATTTTGATGAACAATTCGGGGTTAACGTCCCTGGATTTGTCGTGGAATTTGTTCTCTGGTGAAGTCCCTAGTGCTATTGGGAATTTGGGGAGATTGGAGGAACTAAGAATGGGGAATAATTTATTCAGGGGTGCACTTCCGTTTGAGATTACGAAATGCAGTTACTTGAAGGTTCTTGATCTTGAAGGCAATCAAATGACGGGGGAAGTTCCTATGTTTTTAGGTGAACTTAGAAGCTTGAAGATTTTATCACTGGGAGGGAATCAGTTTTCGGGTTCCATTCCTTCTAGTTTTGGAAATTTGACTATTCTTGAAAATCTGAACTTAGGAAGAAATGTTCTCAATGGAAGCTTGCCTGAGGTGCTAATGGATTTAAGCAATTTAAGCATATTGAATCTCAGTGGAAACAACTTTTCTGGAAGTATGCCAGTTGGTATCGGGAATCTTCAGCAGCTATCGGTTCTGAATCTGAGTAAAAATGGCTTTTCAGGCAACATTCCTACTAGCATTGGGTCTTTGTATAAGTTAGCAGTTGTTGATTTGAGTGGACAGAATTTGTCAGGGGAAATACCGTTTGATCTTGCTGGTTTGCCTAATCTACAGGTTATAGCTTTGCAAGAAAACAAGTTGTCTGGTAATATTCCTGAAGGTTTCAGTAGCTTATTGGGTATGCAATATTTGAATCTTTCTTCAAATTCCTTTTCTGGCCATATACCATCTACATTTGGGTTCTTGACCTCATTAGTTGTGCTTTCTTTGTCTAACAACCACATAAATGGTTCAATTCCTCCTGAATTGGGCAACTGCTCTGCTCTGGAGAATTTAAATCTGCACTCAAATTCATTGAGTGGCCAAATACCTGCTGATCTCGGACGTCTCTCCCACTTAAGTGTGCTGGATTTGGGTAGAAACAACTTGACAGGCGAAGTCCCAATAGATATTTCCAATTGTTCATCCCTGACATCGCTCTTGCTAGACTCTAACCATCTTTCGGGGAACATACCAGAGTCACTGTCCAGGTTATCAAACTTAACTACCCTTGACCTCTCTGCTAACAACTTCACTGGAGAAATCCCAGCTAATCTTACCACGCTCTCGAGTTTGATGAGTTTCAATGTGTCACACAATCACTTGGTAGGCCAAATTCCAGTGATGTTGGGCTCCCATTTTAATGATTCAGCGAACTATGCTGGCAACCAAGGTTTGTGCGGGGAGCCATTGGATAGAAGATGTGAGACATCTGGTAATGGTGGGAATAAGTTGATTATGTTTATTGCAGTGGCTGCCAGTGGAGCTCTTCTCCTTTTATCATGCTGCTGCTTCTACACTTACAACCTCTTGAGGTGGCGCAGGAAGCTCAAAGAGAAGGCAGCTGGAGAAAAGAAGCATAGTCCTGCAAGGGCTAGTTCAAGGACGAGTGGTGGTCGTGGCAGTGGCGAGAATGGTGGACCCAAACTTGTTATGTTCAATAACAAAATCACACTTGCTGAAACAATTGAAGCAACTAGAGAATTTGACGAGGAACATGTCCTGAGCAGAACTCGTTATGGAGTGGTCTACAAGGCCTGTTACAATGATGGAATGGTGCTCTCAATTTGTCGACTCCCAGATGCATCACTTGATGAGAACATGTTCAGAAAAGAGGCGGAGTCACTTGGCAGGGTGAAACACAGGAACCTAACAGTTCTTCGTGGGTATTATGCTGGCCCCCCGGACCTCAGACTACTTGTCTATGATTACATGCCTAACGGGAACCTTGCAACATTGCTCCAAGAAGCGTCCCACCAAGATGGTCATGTCCTCAACTGGCCAATGCGCCACCTCATTGCACTTGGCATTGCTCGGGGCCTGGCTTTCCTTCACTCATCCTCAATGGTTCACGGAGATGTGAAGCCGCAGAATGTCCTATTTGACGCAGACTTTGAAGCCCATCTTTCAGACTTTGGCCTAGGCAAGCTTGTAGTATCCACACCAGCTGAGCCCTCCACATCAACTTCAGTTGGTACGCTAGGCTACATATCCCCAGAAGCAGCATTAACTGGAGAAACCACAAGAGAATCAGATGCTTATAGCTTTGGCATTGTGTTGCTGGAATTACTAACAGGAAAAAGGCCATTAATGTTCACACAAGATGAGGACATAGTGAAATGGGTGAAGAGGCAATTGCAGAGAGGGCAAATTTCAGAACTACTAGAGCCAGGATTGCTTGAGCTGGACCCTGAATCATCAGAATGGGAAGAGTTCTTGTTAGGAATTAAAGTAGGCTTGCTTTGCACTGCACCCGACCCCCTTGATCGACCTGGCATGGCCGACATTGTGTTCATGCTTGAAGGTTGCCGTGTTGGCCCTGATATCGCGTCTTCAGCCGATCCCACTTGCCAACCTTCACCCGCCTGAATTCCCTCAACCCGCATGTTGTAACCCGTGAACCCGAGGTTCATTCTAATTCTTTTCCCTTTTTTATTAGCCTTATTAGTTTTGAGAGTAAATTTGCAAGGCCATGTAATAGTAGCTAGCACTAGCAGTTCAAATTTCATGCCATTTTTTCAAAAACATACTTTAATTAAAAAAAATATGAAAACAAGTATTTCTCTTGATTGCCATTTTTCTCGATTCTTGTTGTATTCCTCCTATTTAAAACACACCCACCGTGCCGGCCGGAATTTCTCTCCTTTGGCGTGGGGACCAAAATGTAGTGTAATAAGTCAAAGTTAAAAAAGAAAAAAAAGGAAAATAGAAACATGTTGGAACTGTGTTTGTGAGTCAATGATTTGGACAGTTGTGCAAATAAAGAATAGGATAATGGGGGTAGGGGCCCAGCTTTAGCTCCCGCCAAAAAACGAACAAAAAGCCAGGAAATACCAGTCTGGTTCTATCACGTGGCTATCAAGTACTTAAAAGGTATCTCTTGGGGTACTGAAAATGTAGCCGTTAAATGTATTATAAGATATTACTAGTATACGTAGAGAAAGGCATTATATTAAAAATACAGACCTACTTCCAAGAATGCTTTAAGTTGCGTGTATTCACATTTCTTTATTCAGTGGCATCAATGGAGTTTGAATACAATAGTTACTTGTTCTGTGTACTTGTTTTCTGTGGAGTAACAAGTAATGAAAATGAAAGGGAGGAAAGTGACAAATGAGATTAAGGTCAAGGAATCTAAGATTTTGTGGTTTTTTTTTTTTTTTTTTTTGAGGGAGGTTAATGTAATGGACCCTTTTGAACAAGACCAGGGTGAGAGAGACTAAAGGAAGAAAATGATTGAGATTTGTGGGGTGTTTTTTGGACCATTTGTTTTTTTGTCTTTTCCATTCTTTTTTTTCTTTTCTGTTTTCACAATACATAAGCAGCATAATGAGTATGATTTATCATGTTCATTTGATAACAAGTGAACAATTTCTTCCTTATTCGCTTTTATGATTTATAGGATATGGAAGTTTGGTAAATATTGAGATCATGCTAGACGTGGAGAAGGCCAGCAACATGAAATGATTCCCCATAATAAAGTATAGTAGCATGCTTGTGGTCACACGAGGTCAAGATCTGAGTTAAATCATATTTTTATAAGATAATCAGCTGCAGTGACCGTTAAAGGCTTCATCTATTTGTTATTATTGTATATATTATATTTCTTAGACAGCGGAGAGCCACAGCATTATCTTTTTCAATATTTGGAGTGCTACGCATTGCAATAATTTTGTAGCCACTCAATAATTCATGTTTCGAGTAGATAGACTCAAATTTGTCGACGACTGTGTAATTTAACTAATAATAACTAAGGATGTGGCCGTGCATTCAATGGATTGGGCGAAAACCATGGGATACAAGACAAAAAAATTACTTAATCTTTTATGCCTAAATCTTGATGGTCAGAGTTACTCGGATATTCAGTTATACTGGTGGAAAGTGATAGATACCTAATGAATTAATCGTGGTGCACGACAGTTGAGTTGGTGACTACCGTTGCAATAAAGTAAAATTTAACTAATATTGCTGCTTTGGATGATTCACTTGTGAGAAACTACTGAATTTTTTGTTGTTGTTGCTGTTTTGGATAAAATGCTAATCACAGCAGCTAATGAAAATAACTTACCAAAATGTTGATGAGCAGCTTCTAAAAGTTGAACCAAATTAGTCCTCTGATAGGAAAATGTCGGTAATGCCTGTGGAAAAATATTGAAACGTCAAAAGAAGATGAGGACACATTCTGGGGTTTGTTTCACTTTTTGTTTGCTTATAATCATGCAGTTTGTTAGCGTACACTGTATACTAACCATTTGAAATTATCGGTGGTAACGATAAATTGTCTTAGCTATTCATTTCAAATGTAAAGTGTAAAGTTCAAACATATGGTAGAGAAAAAATAACAGCCGCAAACGTAAAAATTGCGGGCATCCTATTTGGTCGCCCCCATTTAACCTATATCTATTTTTAAAAAATATTTAACTTGTACCCACTATTTAAACAAATTCAGCCCTTTTTCTGCTCCTCCTTCTCCTCCTTCGTTTTCTTCTTCTTCTTTCTTCTGCTGCTGTTGGTGCTGCTATAAACTTCAGTTCATGGGATGACTGCCATAAGTATGTTTATTAGATTATTTAAAAATAAACTACAAATAATTACGTAAGTTAGTAGACAATAATTTATGAATATTTCCACGTACGGGAAGTTTAAGGTCACACTTAGTGATTCTTTTCATGATAATTATGTTCTTTTCACGTTTATTTGTTTCCAAAATTTTATGATTTAGATACTATTGGCAATCTGATTATTTTATAGTAGTCTGATTATAACAAAACTAATGAATCCAGGACAAAAAAACTTCAGCTTATTTAGTGCTGAAGTTTTTACAAATGAACTGAATAACTTCAGCATCTTCTGCTGAAGTTTTTGAAAAAGCTTATCCAGGACAAAAAAGCTTCAGCTTATTTAGTGCTGAAGTTTTTATAAATGAACTAAATAACTTCAGCATCTTCTGCTAAAGTTTTTGAAAAAGCTTAATGACAAAACTAAGCTGAAGTTTTTATAAATGACCTAAATAACTTCAGCATCTTCTGCTGAAGTTTTTGAAAAAGCTTAATGACAAAACTAATGAATGCAGGACAAAAAAACTTCAGCTTATTTAGTGCAATTACAAACAAAAACTTCAGCAAATAGAGAACAAAACTTCAGCTACTATGCTTAAGTTCAGCAATTACAAATAAAAACTTCAACAAATAGAGAACAAAACTTCAGCTACTATGCTTAAGTTCAGCAATTACAAACAAAAACTTCAGCACACTTGCTACTTCAGGCCCGTCTACTAGAATGCTGAAGTTTTGCGTGATTGTCTTTGCTACTTCAGCCCCGTATGCTAAAGTTACGCAAAAAAGTGGATACGCTTGCAATTCTTTTTGCAAAGCGGGCACAAGTTAAAACGTGACCCAAAAAAGCGGGTATACATGCAAATGCTAGTTTGAATATTGTGTTATCCAAAAATGCTAAATCAAAATAATTGGTTAGGAAGGGCCCATAAACAGAGCCCAGATATCTGCAGCCCTGCACCCGTGACTTCGCAAAACACAAGTAAAAATGGCGTGGGGTAGCCACTATTTAAGGTGGTAGTTATTTTTTATCCAGCGATTCTAATGTTGAGCAAAAATAGACACTACTCTATTAAAATTAATATGAAAAGACATTTTTACCCTTTCTTCCATTGCTTTTCTTCCCAAACCCTCGCTTCTATCTCTGCATCGAACTTGAGAAAGATCCCCTGACAACATTAGCTACGCTTCCCAATCTACGGGTTCTCGTCGTCAACAATAATGCTTTTGTCGGGGCGGATATGATCACTCCTTTAGGTTTCCTTGAACTCAAACGTTTAGAGCTCTTGAATTTGCAGTTTTTGGAAAAGTGGATGGTGGCAAACGATTCTATGCCAAAGCTCTGCAACACAAAAGTTGGAAATTGCATGAAACTGTCAAAGCTTGATAGTTTCGAATTCCTTACTGCTCTTAAAGAGTTGGAGATTAATGGAGACATGTCTAAACCATTTGAAGACGGGTTGCGCTACTGTAGTCCTGAACTTAGAGTTCCAAATTCAGTCCTGAACTTAGAGTTACAAGTTCAAAAGTTAAGGACAGGTAGTCCTAAACTTATATTTACAAGCTCAAAAACTAAGGACAGGTAGTCCTTAACTTAGACTTACAAGCTCATAAATTAAGGACAGCTAGTCCTGAACTTACAGTAACAAGCTCATAATTTAAGGACACTTGGTCCTGAACTTAGAGTTGGAAGTTTAAAAATTAAGGACAATTGGTCCTTAACTTAGAGTTACAAGCAAAGAAATTAAGGACAGGTAGTCCTTAACTTAGAGTTACGAGTTACAAGCACAGAAAATAAGGACATGTAGTCCTGAACTTCACGTTCCAAGCACAGAAGTTAACGACATGTAGTCCTGAACTTAGAGTTACAAGTTCAAAAGTTAAGGACAGGTAATCCTAAACTTAGACTTACAAGCTCATAAATTTAGGACAGCTAGTCCTGAACTTACAGTAACAAGCTCATAAGTTAAGGACACGTGGTCCTGAACTTTATGAGCAGAAGGGTATTTTCGTTTGGGCCGGTAAAAGTTTATTAAAGCAATGGCTAAAGACTAAGACATTTTAAACAGTGGCTTAAAAGTAAATACATGTCTTATTAGTGGCTAACTGTGCACTTTTCCCTAAAATACAGCCGCAAAGTCTTTCAATTTGATTTCCTATGGCAAGGACTACCACATGGGTAATGATACAGCTTTTTGACATTGTTGGGAACCTAATGGAAATCTAAGCAATGTTGTATTCTCTAAAATGCTTTCAAATTTTTTACACACTCTCTTGAGGTGGTTTTTGGTAACAAAACTGTAATGTAATCTAGAAATGCACAAATATTTTCTCTGTGTTAGTTTTAATTTTTTTTTTAACCTACTAAATACAGATATTTAAGTCTTTCATGCCACTCAGCTTCTCTAAATTGTATCTCAGTGTAAACAATGATGACGAACAAAGATAAACACATGAAAAATGAAGGAAAAGAAAAAGGTCATCTGGTTTCTTTTAATTTATTTTTGGGCAAACTTTTTCAGCTTTTTCTTTAATCTTTTCAGATGTACAAAACTTATTAAAATGAGTTGAACAGAAGATGCTACTATTAGATTCATGATCCCATAAAATATGTGAATATAGATTATAGATATCTTGAATATAGATTACAGATATCTCACTAGAGCATAATATCTTCACAAGGCGAAGTTATGTCGACCTATACTAGTTTAAATTATACTAACTTTTTTTGGATATAGCTTGAAACAAAAGAAATATATAAATACGTAACGCATTTCTTCTAATATCAGGCTTGGGTTAAAGCCTGTGGATTGCTCTCGGACAAGGAATTGATAGAAATCACAGTCCTCTTTTCCTTTTAAGCTCCAGCACATTAAAGTCACTGTTTGACACAAGTACATATTTAGTATCTTTTGGTGTACTGATTGCATAACACCTCAACATATAGCAGTACCAAAATCAAATACTTATTACTTACCTAAATTATAAATGTCACACCTCCTTTTTTTACACACCTACCCCGAAGGATAAATGTATAAGGGAGTTTTTCCATTTAAAGTGACATTATTCGAAATGGGATTATTTATTTATTCTTTCAGAGTCGCCACTTGGGATAGGATTGGCTTTTGGTGTCCCAAGTCACCGATTTAATTTAAATCCCAAATCGAGGAAAATTTCGACTTCCAAATTGGAGTCTGCGAACCAGAAATTCTGAATAAGGAATTCTGTTGACCCGAGGGAAGGTGTTAGGCACCCCCGGATCCCGTGGTTCTAGCACGGTCGCTTAAATTATTATAATTGGCTAAAAATCTAATTTTGATACATGTGTTAACTTATGTGCTTTTTAACTTTGAACCACTTTTATTATTTACTTTTTAAGAGTATTGCAACGTCGTGAAAATGTATCTCAAACCACGTCGCACCAATACGCCCGTGATTTTTGGCACATTTCAACTTCGTTGAGATTTGGATTTTGGTCACATAAATGTGCACCCGTATTTAAGAAGGTAATATTATTAAATGTCGGGCCTAAAGCAGCTAACGCATTATTAACTTCGTGGGAGGCCATGAAATTCACTAAATGGCGCGTCTCGAGTTCTAAGGATTTTAATAAAGCATTTAATGAGGCCCCGCAATATTAAACGTTATGGGTTTTGTTTGGCGAGGCTCGTCTCATTTTTATTAAAGGTCAACCTAAAGCAACTATAATTTTCTATTGAATTTGTCTCAAAAAGCTGGTTAATTCACATTTATAAATCCGGGCCTCGAATTCAAGTCCGAATTCAAACAAAAGGGAAGACCCTTTTAGCTTGAACACGCTACCTAATTCGAAATCCAATTTTATATTTGTGAGTTAATTCCCGATATCCTAATGTAGTTTTAAAGACTTTTAGACTTAACAATTTGGGCTTTGAACATTAGCCCAGAGAAATGACATGCAGCTTCGGTTTTGTTGGCGCTGCTCATTCAGAGTTTGGGCCACGATCGCAAGCCAATTTTGGGCCTCTAATTATCAATTTAAGGCCACATTAAACTTAATCTAAAGGGCTTCGAATTTCTGTTAAATCAACTGTTGAGGTTTGGCCCAAAGATAAAAGCCCAAATTAGAAGCTGATTTTAGATTGGATTGTGTAATACTGATTCTGAATCAAAATCAAATTCAACAGTTTACACACCAACAGCTATGTCAAACCTGTTCTACTAAAATCTACTTTGTTTGATTCAAACGTTCAAACCAGTCCAGATGAACTTTAATGGCAAAACTAAAATACTCAACATCAGATTCAGGGATTCTACTATATACTGGAGTGTTACTTTCCCATTACAAATCAACATGCTGAAACTTGAGTTTAAACCTAGCATTCAAAGTAATAGGCTCATCTATTTCACATGATTTATGATCACACCGGCTCATATTGTATCTGCTTTTGAATTACACAGGGGAATTTAAGACATCAAACTTAACTAAACTGAATCTATTATGTCTAAACACAATACTTATACAATCATGAAAGGGAATCAAATCAGTTTAGTAGTCCTATATGAGCCAAAACAGTCCAGTTTAGTTACAAACCATAATCTACTGAAATTTATGAAATTACATGAAACACAATACGAAAATCAATACAGAACCATGTTGCACTTCATTTCATTTCCGCAAATTTGGAAGTTACACGATGTGTACCTGGGAATTAAGACAAAGTGAAGAAGAAGATAGAATCAGCAGCAGCAATGAACAATCAGCAGTGTTAAACAGCAGCAGCAAGGATGATTTTGAATCAAAATTTCTTCAATAATAACCCAGCATCATAGCACAGCAACACATCACTCAATTTGATCCAAAATTGACTCAATTGAACTCAAAAACCCACTTGAAATCAACTCTAATGAACCTTTGAAACTTCAGCTGACAGAAACTAAGCTAGAAGATGTATTCACTCCTAAAAATGGAAATTAAGCTAAGGTCTTTAATGAAACAGTAATTTTTGGGTTTTTCTACTGGATTTTCTATTGTTTTTGGATTTTTTGAAGGTTTAAATTTCAAAATCAGATCTGAAATTAGAGAAGGGACTTTTGGGGAGAATTTTTGGAGGCTGAAAACTTCTTATGCAAGGCAAATGAATGCCTATTTATAGGCAAACTTAGGGTATAATTTCAGGTTTTTATTTTTACTCTTTAGTCCCTATTTTAATTCTATTTTTACTCCTTATTTCCTGACTTGTTACACAAGTAACTACACCTATTTTATTGAAATCTATACTAAAGCTCATTCTAGAAGGCTCTATACCCATTACAATTCCTATTCTATCCTTACTTCATTTCAACAATTACCAAATCTGATTAAACTACCCTTTTTCAATGCCCAAACTACCCTTTAACTATACTGTAATTACTACTAGCCTATTTCATATGCCCAAAATACCCCTGAATTACTAACACTAGCTAAAATCTACCAGTTATAACCAAATTAACCCAAAGTGAACTTAATGACTAATTGACTAAATGCTAAACTAAAAGGGATACTACGCTAATAACAATCATGAAGGAATATTGAAAACAAAAGAGTAAACCATTATCTAAAATTTAAATGAAGCAGAAACTAACAATTCAAGACAGAAAAAGAATTGAATAAATCCTATTTTGATAAAAGCAGACTAAAAATCAGAAATCCAAATGAACTAACATCAGGAAGAAAAACAAGCCCAAAATCAGAACACGAAAACAGAACAAAATTGACCAAAATTAGAAACGAAAATTGACCAGAAATTAACAATTATGAGCACATAAACAAAAAAAGAAAATTAAACACAGAAGAAGGAAGAGAACTTACTGATGTGGGTTGACCTCAAAATTGACAAGTTTTCTTGGCATTCTTGGACCACAACTGCCTTTAATCATGTGTTTTCAGAAAACACATGATTAAGGGCTATTATAGCCCAAAACTCGGAAGAAATCCCAATAGTATAAACTTAGGGTTTCTGGCCATTTTTTGATTTGAAATTCGAGGGATTTGGTGGTGATTTGCAGGAAAATAGTTAGGTATTTGGAAAGAGGGGGTGAGGGGAGTGTAGGGTAAGAATTTGGGGCTGTTTGGACAAGGTGAGGTATTGGCCGGAGAGTTTAGATTCAATATTCGAGACGTTTGGCCGGGATTTGAGGGAAATTGTGTTGAGGGTTGAAAAGAGGAGAGTGAGGTAGTTCTATGGTGTATTTTTGGACGGAAAAGGAGCATCGCCGCCGCCGGCGGCGATTTCCGGCCGGCGGCGCTAGGGCAAAGGGCGGCGGAGACGGTGGTGATAAAATCTGGTCTGAGACGATGATGAGAGAGGGGGGGGGTAGGGGGTCCGACAATTTTATATGAATGTTTGCCCAGTTCCTGGCCGTAGGATCAAGAATCCTCGACGGCCAAGATCAATTACCCCTTAAAACGGCGTCGTTTTATTACAATAGGGCTGGACCGGGTAATTTGGGTTGGGCTTGGACCAATTTAGCCGGATTTGGGGGGTTTTGATTTGGGCTAGGCCAATTTTGGCCCAATTTTGGTTTTCTTATCAAGCCCCACTTTATTTTATTTTAAAATGTCTTTTTTTTTTCATTTTTTTGTTTTGCTTTCATTTTTGAATTTTATATTTTTCTGATTTTATAAAATGCTAAAACAAAACAAAGACCAAATTAAACTATTTAACTCCTAAAATTATTTAAAATTTTATTTAAAGATAAATGCAACAATTAACAATTGAAAGTGCAAAGAAACTATTTTTTTTACAATTTTCTTTAAATTTGTTCTAAAACTAATTAATACCTAATTAATACTAAAATTGTGAAATTAAATCCCTAAATGCAAGTGCATATTTTCGTATTTTCATATGAATAAAAATGCAACCAATTAACACAAAAATTTAACAAAAATTATAAAGAAATCAATTATTCGAAACTTTTGGAAATAATTTGCTTAGGGCAAAAATCACGTGCTCACAATAAAGTGTTACTAAATATAGGTAGACTACAATAGGATGTTTGATTCATTCTACTAAATAAATGTTGAAATAAATTATAATTGAGGTCTGAAATTACATTGCAAAACTTGCCCTTGTATCCCACCCTTGACACTATGAGGAGCAATATTGTCATTTAAGGACCTACTATGGTCGATAAACAGTCTCAAATCTCATATCAACAAGACCACCTCTCTGTGGCATCAGATAACACTGAGAATACGGTGTATATCACTAGGGACCCTTATTTAAGTACCAAACACCTGATTAGTCAATCAATAGTAGACATGATTCTAATTTGAGTACTAAACAAGCCATAAATTATCTCTACTGATTAAAATAATACGAAATTTGATCTCCCAAAAAGATGCGATACAACAATACTTGTTCAAACAGGCAACTTCTCACAACAATTACCATTTACTAAAGCCTTATAAGTAATATCTGCCAAGCCCCTTTTTCCCAGTGAAATAAGGAACACAATCAAGTTCATCATCGAAATACAAGTAACAAATTCATCCCAAATATCCTCAACGTCATGTGCTGCAGCCCACAAGTAACAGGCCTTTCTGAAAGTGTACTCTTCTTTAGTTCTTTTTTTCTTGGTTAGTTTCTGAAATTTAGGAAATGAAATATGCCTCTAGTGCACATCCTATCAATTAGATGCCTTGTGTCACCACTACAAAAATGCATTTTCACACTCAGGTCCGCGTACACACTACTCTCCCCATGTTGTTGTGCAATCAGAGCTCCACCAGTGATCCAAAAGTTAACTCATGCAATGCAGCAAATTTCTTTACAGATCTCATACGAAAATATGGTCCTTATTGTACTGCGAAGAAATAGTATCTATGTGCTTAGCAGGTAGAGAAGACATGAAAAGAAAAGATATTTCATTAGGAAGAAAAAAAACACAAGCAGTCCCAACTCTGGTTGTAATGTTTTTAATCAATAATCATCCCCATCACAGACCCACTTCACTAAATCAAAGCTCTATGTGCAATAAGTAAAGTTTCTTTCACTTCACAGCTCATTCTGCCAATTTTTAATAGATAAAAGTTAGAGTCATACAAAAGAAGAGCCAATACGAATATAGTTGTAACACTACATAGTCCCACATCGGTAAAACACAAGAGGGGTGCTGGGTATATAAGTTAACAAGCCTTAGACCATGGTGACACATTTTAAACCCGTGAGGGCCTAGGCCCAGAGCGGACACTATCACTAGCGGGTTGGGTTGTTACAGATGGTATCAGAGCCACTCTTGTATCAGCCTTGCCGATGGTGAGTCAGAGTTCAACTAAGTTTAGGCAAATCCCGGTTAGGCGGGGCAAACCTCGGCAAAACACAAGAGAGATGTTGGTTATATAAATTAACAAGTCTTAGACCCTAGCGACGCATTTTAAACCCGTGAGGGCCTAGGCCCAGAGCGGACAATATCACTAGCGAGTTGGGTTGTTACAATAGTGAAAGCGCAGAGTTTTGCATGACTGCTCAAGCAGTAATAGTAATGATCAAGGTGGTATACTGAGGTTATAAATGCATTCCAATAAAAATAATACAATTGTATCAGCATTCAATCAACAAGATGCTCCTCATTATTGCAAAATATAGCATCTGAAAAATTAAGAGAACATTCTCTAGATTGCATGCAGGGAAAAAGCAGCTTCCAAATCTACAATCACCAGTGGAACACATAAAGTGTGACGGAAAAAGAAAAGGAAAGATGCATCTAAACTAGCATCGGTAACCAAACTGGCAGCACAATGATGCAAAATGATTCCATTATGAACCTGGAAATCAATCTTTTCTATTCTGCTCTAGATTGACCAGCACGGGAAGAAAGGATGATGCCGACAATCAGTCCGTACAAAGCCAATGCCTCAGCAAAGATGAGAATCAGGATCATACCGACAAATAGTTTTGGTTGTTGTGCATTTGCTCTGGGAAAATAAGATAATGTTAGGATGCAGAACTGAGTGATAAAAAAAAAAAGAGCAGCCCGGTGTACTAAGCTTCCACTGTACAGAACCAAGAGATATTGAATACAAATTTGTATACAAGGAAACTTAAGAAGATAATGCAAAACTTTAGATAAACCAACGAGAGGGACTAGATCTAACAATCAAATAAAAGGTCCCCTCCTGCTAAGAACATATATAAAGCAGCAAGAAGGAAACTACAAAGGATTTTATTTCAGAATGATACTAAACAGTATAGAGGTGGATATTTCTCAACTTCCTAAACACTTTTTTAGATTAACCTTCATAAACATGACAATAAAGTTTGCTATGCCACAACTGATTTGGTTGTACACTTCTTTCATGATAACAGTCCTATTTATACTTTGGTTTCACATCAAGGATGAAAACTGCAGCTTTCTGTCTCCTTATTAAAATAACTATACTAGTTTTAGAAAATAATGGGAACAAAAACCTCTGCATATCATTAATGGAAAGACATCAGTATATGTGGAAAAAACAGAGTGAACTAGAAGTATCTGCCTAAGGAAAGGGCAATAGAATATTAGGTTTTGTTATTCTGCTAAAAATGTGTATAAAGCAATAAAAGCATCCTCCACTTAGTATCAGTTAATGACTTGCTTTTTGGCATGCCAAAGTGTGACAGATTACAGTCAATTTTATCTCAAATAGTTGGTTCTTTTTATGCTAATGTTAGGATTTCTCACCTCAAAATTTGACATATCCAAGTAACATGGTTTATCCTTCTAATCTCTGATCTCTACCACAGACATTAGCATTAGGTAGCAGTTTGATAGATCCAGTTTATTCAGTAAACAATTACCACTTGAAAAAAAGAGAAAAAAATTCAGAGAGCACAAAACTCTTTGCTTGAAATGGAAGTTCCAACAAAATTCTTTGGTGCAATAATTTTTAAAGGACAGCGATTATTATTGAATTTTTTTAGAAGGTACTATTATTTTTTTTTGATTTGCACCGGGTGTCCGAGTCTCTTAGAGCCCCGACTAATCCCGGAGGTGCACAGGCCCTCGGCAAGGAGTTTCCCGCAAGTGCACCATGGTTAATTCAGGTTTTACCCAGTCCGATGGCCCTCAGAAATTGTTTGCACCCAGTGGGTTTCGAACTTGAGACCTTGAAAGGGAGCAAACCCCAAGGCTCAAGTCAATTGCCACCAGGCCAACCCCTGAGGGTTTGTAGAAGGTACTATTATTACTAATTTACTATTGATTACACTCAACATTTTCACAAGCGACAAGCCCAAAAATCAACATGACTTTAAGAGCTTTTAGTGAAGTGAGAAGGAAAGGGGATCGTTTACTCCTTTGAAGTAAAGCACATAATTTATAAAAATTACAAATATTACCTAAAACATGTTCTGCTGGCGCTTTACATGGAACCTAAATTAGCAATCTTGAGTGATGATCAACAGCCCTAATGCTTGGTGTCGATGAGGTCCTTATTTGAGAGAAAATAGTGTACTGCCTTTGACATATGGATAGTAAGAAAAGAGATTGATGTTTCCCCAGTGGCACTATCTAGTTTTAGTCGACACAAATTGCCTTAGTTTTTTGGATGATAAAGCATTTATACAATCTTTGCAATAAGTTTTTTTGTTTCTTTTTTAAGAAAACAAAAGAGATACAGCTCTTTCGGAACAAATACTCTCTTTCACCAAACAATGAGGATAAAACAGATAACATTCAAAGTTCAAAGCTTTAGAAGAAACCAAGCACTTAAGAAGCAATAACATTAACAACAAATAGAATCTAATGCAACAGGTTAAACACCTCATCCCACTAACAAGGTCAATTCACTAGAGAATCAAATAAGATGCCATTCATGTAAGTTTTGCAATTCTTACAAGACATTGGATGGGACAAATCCAGTTATTAAGAAAATACCTAAAGCGATTCATTTCAGTTAGGACGCAAAAACTACTTTACTATAATTTTCACAAAATACATTAGGAAAACATTGATTTTCAAGCCATTCAGGTGCAAAAGAAGTAATTTTTTCTAATTAAGTTGTCTACAAAAGAACGAGGAGACTGAGAAATTACCTAACACCAGCATCGCCAACAATTCCAATAGCCATTCCAGCGGAAAGGCCAGCGAGACCACAAGCCAAACCAGAAGAAAGATGCGCATATCCATCAAAAAGGTAATACGATTTGGTCTTAGGGTTAATTCCGGTACTGATAATGACCGCAATAATCAAACCATAAATACCTAACACTCCAGCCATAACAACCGGCACAATTGACTTCATCACAAGCTCTGGCCTCATTACTCCCATCGACGCTACTCCCACACCGCTTTTCGCCGTTCCATAAGCAGCTCCCATACCTACAAGGATATTGATCGTATTATATTAGTTCCGATTCATTGAATCGAATAATTGATGCAAATTTTTTTTATGGAGCTTACAGGAGAAAACGAGCGCTGCAGCTGCTCCAAGGAAACCGAAGAAGGGCGCAGTTTCATCGCCGCTGAAAGTTGATGACATTTTTTCAGTTTATCAGAGATTTCACCGGTGACCGATCGGTATTTTGAAGACAACTTTTCTGATCGGCGAGAGATATTTACTTGTATGTCCTTGTATTTGTCCTTGGCTCCGGTTTCGTTTCTTGTCTGGCTCAGTTGCACTGTCGCTCTCAAGCACACGTTGGACACGTTGTGCGAGAAACTTCTTTGCAGCTGCCACAGTATGGGCTCTATGTTCATGGGCCTGATCTATCGGATTTCTATTCTTCATTGGGCTCCAAAGATATCCTAAGAGCCCGTTTGGACATAAAAAAAAAAGGGAAATTTTCGTTCCTATACCATATAGGAAATTATGTTACGAAAAATGTCCATAATTTGCAAATTACCTGCCCTGCTAACAGATTTCCTACAAAATATAAACAACTCATTAAAAACAGAATCCTGTTAGCTGTACAATTCTATTAATAGGCGCGCGAATGTTGGGATATTAAAGATTCTTCCAAATTTTATCAAACGCAAATCTCGCTATTAAATTTCGCCCGTTTCTCTCCAAAATTCACTACTCTGTTTTTACGACAATACTCTGTTTCACTGGATTTTCTGATTTCACAAATCAAAAGCGACTAAATTAGCTACAATTCTTCTGTAACAAGCGCAATTATGTCGAAAATCCCAATTATGCTTCAACTGAATGGGAATTGGGATAGCTATGGGAGATATAGAGATTTTTCAGTCGATGGAATTGTAGTCGGCGAGGATGCGAGTTATAGCCTATTGAATTCTACAATAGCGGAGCATCTAATGATAGATACATCCGGAAAAATAATAGAAATCAAATACATTGTCAACGAAAATTGTCCTCCAATGGAAATTAGGAACGATATGGGTGTTCGTGTATACATGGAGACGAAAAAGGAAAACAAAAGCCTAGGAACATATCCGCTATGTATAACAGTGCGTGATTTCAATTTGGAATTGAGTATCACCAATTCTAACACAGTTGCAGGTTTGTTCTGTTACATTACTATCGAGTTTTGGTTGTATATTACTTATCTACAAATTATCTACAATATCTCTACAAAAAACTACATGTCAAAGTCTCTCTCTCTCTCTCTCTCTCTCTCTCTCTCTATATATATATATATATATATATATATATATATATATATATATATATATATATATATATATATATATATATATTAGTGTTGAATTTCATTCTATCTACAATATTTTTACAATAAAATCACATATCATTTGTAGCTCAATATGAAATACAGAATTTCAATATTTCTACAAATTAACTACAAAATATCTACAAAAAAATAGTTCATAACAGTATTTAGCTTTATTTTATTGCAGGTTCATCTGGAACACTGAAGTTAATTGATATTCCAGCATCTCCGGCGATAGTGAAATATGAAAGTATAATAATAACAGAAAGTACACCAAGTGTTACTGAAGTAGGCCAAGTATACCAAGACAAGCAGACAATTGCAAGTGCAATGAAGTACTATTCTGTCATGAAGAAGTTCCAATTTAGGGTGAAAAGATCTAGTGCTAGAAGGTAGGAACATATGAATGGTCAAAAATTTTTTATTTTTATTTTATACTCCCTCCGATTTATGTGAACCCATTTGACTGGGCACGGAGTTTAAGAAAAGAGAGAAGACTTTTGAACTTGTGGTATAAAATGAAGCACATATATTTTGTGTGGCTATAAATCATTGCATAAAGGTAAATTGTTTCCAAATAGGGAAAGAGGTCATTCTTTTTGGCACGGACTAAAAAGGAAATAGGTTCACATAAATTGAAACGGAGGGAGTAGTTCATTTGTAAATTTTTACTTCTTCAGGTTTTTTTGTGATATTATTTAACAAAATTGTAGATAGTTTGTAGTTGTTTTGTATATAAATTGTTGAATATGATCTTTTATGCTACAACAGTTTTTTTTAATCTACATTTTCTATACCAGTATTTAAATTATTTTTATTTTGTAGCTACTGGCTGGTATGTGTTGGTGAAAATTGTACATGGCACTTCAAGGCAACTAGCACAAATGATTCTGCAATGTTCAAGGTTAGAAAATTAAACAGCTTGCACACATGCTCTTTGATGGACAGTACATTCATACAGCGCAAACCTACTGCCATGTTAGTTGGTAGCATGGTTATTCCAAAATATGCTGATCCTAAGACAATTTACACACCAAAAGACATACAAACTGATATGTTGTCTGAACACGGCGTGAACTTAACATACATGCAAGCTTGGAGAGCAAAGGAAAAGGTTTTGGAGTTTTTGAGATATCATCGTGCTGACTCCTACATTAAATTGCCTAGTTATTTGTATATCCTGGAGAAGACTTATCCGGGGTCTGTAGTTAAATTGAAGAAGATGGACGATGACTGCTTCTTGTATGCATTTGTTGTGATTTTTACATCAATCAGTGGTTGGGAATATTGTAGGCCAGTTGTAGTAGTTGATGGGACCTTCTTAAAGTCAGTATACAGGGGAATAATGCTAACAGCTAGTACAATGGATGCAGCAGGTATTGTAGATTTATTGTAGATATATTGTAGCTTGTCTGTTTTTTGTATAACTTGTAAATTTATTGTAGATATATTGTTGAAAAGTTGTAGTTTGTATGTATATGTCTTCCTCTGCATTTTTCATGCAGCCAATTAATTTCTTTTTACCACATAATGTAGGTACCATATTACCATTGGCATATGCTGTTGTTGATTCAGAAAATGACGCATCATGGAAGTGATTTTTTGAGCAATTCAAACATGCGTATGGTGAAAAACCAAATATGTGTGTTGTTTCGGATCGGAATGAGAGTATCTTGAAGGCAACATCTATTGTTTATCCCGGCATGCCACATTATTCTTGCATGTGGCATATTTGGACAAATATAAGGGCAAAGTTCAAGAAGGTTCATCTAAAGTTAAGCGAATTGTACTTTGCCACGACACGATCATACACGCTTGATGAATTCAATGAAAGGATGTCAAAGATTGAAGAGATTGACCGCGTGTTAAAGCATACTTATACGATATTGGTTATCATAGATGGTCTCGAGTACATGCTACGGTGAACAGAACTTGGACTATGACATCACAGAGTCGTTGAATTCTGTAACAAAAGATGCAAGAGAGCTGCCGATAGTACCTTGGGTTTAAATACAACAAAGAGTTGGATGACAACAGAACATTGTCGCACAAGCTTAGAGTAAGATCTGACCATTTATTGCATCAAAATAAATTATTAAAAGACAATGTAGATAGTTTGTAGATATTTTGCAGATATTTTGTATTCTGATTGTATATGAATTTTTTTTGTTTGTAATGTAATTGTAGGTGAGGGATTCAACAGATTACATTGATACAATACTAGATGGTGTCAGGCGCTATATTGTTTGTCTTGAAAACAAGAGATGTAGTTGTGGGCAATTCCAGCTTGATGAACTTCCTTGTCCACATGCTTTGGCTGCTTTAAGGCACAGGGATGAGTCTTATGAATAATATTGTTCTCCTTATTACACAAGGGAGAGCCTATTGCGTACTTATGAAATACCAGTAAATCCCCTACCTGATGAAAGCAAATGGAATGTGCCACAACATATAACTGAAGAAGTTGTAAATCCACCTTCAGGTGGGAAAAGACAGCTAGAAAGACCTCAAAAACAAAGATACAAAACATATGATGAATTAAATTCAAAGAAGTACAAGGTTCCATGTGGCAACTACGGAGTAGAAGGGCATAACAAAAGATCTTGCAAGAATGCTCCCAAAAAAAAATTATGTAGTAAAATGAATTTTTCATAAAAATTGATGAGTTCAGGAGAATTATATTTGATGTGTAATAGTTGAGGCACCTTCAACTTTTAATGTAGTTAGTTTAAAATTATTTTGTTTAATTAGTATTCTGTATTGTGTTAATACTTTCATAGCTTGATTGGTTTGTGAATGATTTCTATATATATAATACACAATTATTTTATTATCTCTAGCATCCAACGATAGTTGTTAATGATCCTACAATTTATCTACAAAAAATTACAAAATAACTACATAATCTGGAGTTGACAGAGTAACTACATAATAATTAAGTTGAAAAGGAGTTAACCAGTAACAATAATTAGATCAAGTACTGTTTACTTTCAACAAGTGAATATAAAAACAACAGAATGTTTCCCCATTGTTCGAACTAGTATACTGGATAAAATAAAGAAAACAAAGGGTAAAATAATTGTAGCACAAATCTGCTACAATTAAACTTCAACAATCTTGTTCATAAACTTGTCTACTATCTTCCTACAAAACTAGCTGCAACTAAACAATTTAACTACATGTTCCATGTCACACCTCCTTTTTACACACCCCTGGAAGGGGTATTAGGGAGTATTTTCCAATTTAAAGTGACAATCGAAACGGGATTTATTTATTTATTCAGAGTCGCCACTTGGGATAATTAATGGTGTCCCAAGTCACCGGTTTTAAATCCCGAATCGAGGAAAGATTGACTCTGTTTTATAGTCCGCGAACACAGAAATCCGGGTAAGGAATTCTGTTAACCCGGGGAGAAGGTGTTAGGCATTCACAGGTTCCCTAGTTCTAGCACGGTTGCTCAACTATTATTATTGGCCTAATTATCTGATTTTAAAACACTTTTAAACCTACGTGCATTTTTAACTTTTATACCGCTTTTGTTTATTTAAGAAATTATTTCAAGGTTATTTAAAACATATCGCGAGCTGCACTACATGAAATGCACCCGTGGTTCACGACACGCTTTATTTAACCTCGTAAAGAGTTGAGATTGGGTCACATGAAATGCACACCCGAGTTTAATAAATAAAGGAAGTCAATTTAAATGGCGCGCCTAAAGCAACTACGAAATCTCAAATTAATAACAAGTTTTGCGAGGGCCATGGAAAGTTTGATAATGGCACACCTCGATTCTACAAGAGTTAAGATTAATTATCTGAGGGCCATGGGTTATCTAATTTTTGCTTATGGCACACCTCGAATCTAATTTTAAGGGATGTTTGAACTAATCTTCTGAGGGCCATAAATTATAACTTGCTTAATATGGCACGCCTCAAGTCTAATTTTAAAAGGGGCTAATTAATTAAAGAAGGCTTAAATGGATTTGGATTTATTTTTAGGCTAATGCTCAAACTCAACTTAATAATTAATAGGCTAGCGTTAAAAGAAACTAAGCATTTGGCTGAAAGGGCTTGGGCTGGCAGCTGGCCCAGCCTTCACGTGCTAGCTCTCGTGATTAAACACAAGAGAGAATTGGGCTCCGATGAAGCCTGGTCTGAGAAAGATTAACACACAAGAAAAAGGTACTTTGGCATAAATGGGCCAACGACAGCTGCCCAATTTGCACAACCTGAATGAGGTTGTTTGAAGACACTCTGAGGAAAAACGATGGTGGGCCATATGGCCAGGCCTTGACAAGGCCCATGTTAAACATGCACAACAAAATATTGAACTAATTTGAGACTCATATTACATAAACGACCATATTGCAATCTTCCAAAACAAGTGTATCAAATAAAATAATCACAGGGTTCTAAATGGTAAATATGCTTGCCAATCTTGACCAACCGTTCTAGTAAAGCATGCCATTAATCACAGAAAAAAGAATCGAATCCTGAGGTTTATTCAGCACTTAACATTATATCTACACTTGATACCATGCCTAATAACATAAAATGCGTACATCCTAATAGTCCTTTGAAAGGAATAGTCCCAAACAAATGCAAATACTAAGTAACAAGTTGCTTTAACATTTATGAGTAAACTAAAACAACTTACATATTCAAATCATCCATCTATGCTAAGCTAATATTGACAGACTTTGAGTGAGAAATAAACCAATCAACCTTCTTCAAAGAAATACTCAAACACTGAACATGAAACTAATTAAGCTCAACTCAACTAAAGAAATACAAAAGAAAGAGCTAATTACCATGGTTTTGTCTCAGACTTTCATACAATTTTAACATTTAAATACGAATCACTAGAGCAACTATTATTACAAACCTAATATATTTAAGAAAGAAGTAGGAAGAGAAATGGACAAGAAGCTAAATGAACCGAGCAAAATAGGAAAACCAAGCTTTAGGCAGATGACAACTTTCATTGAACTTCAACAAAAACAAATTTTTCATACAAAAGTCACATTCACAGCTTCATTTGCCACCCAGAGTTCAAAGAAATACCTGGAACAATAGGAAACAAACAGCAAAAACTTTCAGCAGAGGGATTAGAGTATCAGCAGCTTTTCAACAGAAGCTAATCAACAATTCTTAATCAGCTACCACCATTTTAAGCCCAGAAAACAATCAACAATTACTCTAACTTTGAAACCCCAAAAACTACGGAAAACAGCTTCAATGTAATAGTGTTTTGATGACTTGTTTTTGTATTTTTTTCTGATTTTTCAAACTTTCTCAGTGTTTGTATTATCTCAGCCGTTTCTAAATTGTATACTCTCTGAAATCTGACTTGAAAATGAAGAAACCTCCCTTTTATAGAGAAACTCTAGGGTAAGGCTGTAAGTGGGCCGGTCTTGGACCGGGACCGGACCGGGCCCGCGGTCCTAACGGGCTAAACGGTCCCGGCGGGCCGGTCCTGGTGGGCCGGTCCCTTAATGGGTAATAAGCCCGTGACGGGCCGGTCTTGTTCGTGTAGCCCACGAGACCGGGACCGCTAAGCCCGGGACCGGCAGGCGGTCCTGGGCCGGTTCAACCGGGCCTAGCGGTCCTAACGGGCTCCAACGGCTAATTTTTAAAAAAAAAAAATTTTTTTTTTTTTAAAAAATAGCCAACGGTCAGATTTTAAAATCTAGCCGTTGGCCTTTAATTTTCAACCGTTTGGAACTTTAAAAATAGCCATTTGGCCCCCAAACTTTATTTTAACCCCAAACTTTATATAATTACACTTTTCCCCAATTCTCAACTATAAATACCCCCTCATTCTTTCATTTTTACTCACCAATTCATCAATCTATCTCAATCTCTCTCAATCTATATCTAATTTCTCTTCTATAATTGCTTATTTTATTATTGCAATTTCGTGAAAAATTGTGAAGTTGGTGAATTGAAGTATTCAAGTCTTCAAGTCTTCAACGATTTTCAATTTTCAAGAAGTTGTTCGGCAATTCGGTAAACTCGTTCCAACTCTTAACTTTTAAGAATATATTTTTGTGTGTTTAGTTTGCATAATTGTAATTAATATGGCATTTTCTTTGAAAAAAATGTTTGGTGGTAAGGGAAAAGCTAAAATTGGTGAAAGTAGTCTCCAACCTACTACCCTTCCCCCGGCTCCCCGACCCAGACCTATTACCCGTCCTGCTGCTCCTATTATTCTTGATAGTGATAACCCTTGTTTTCAATTTTCCGATAGTGAATTTTGCCATAATGTTGCACAAGGTGAACATTAAATGAAGAAGTTATGAATGCTCTTTATCCTAAATCAAACTATCTTAGAAAATGATGAGGAAAATGAGGATGTAGATGAAACCCAACCGGATTTAGATGATTCACCTACTAGTCCTGTTAATAACCCAA
>NW_017671369.1:234125-236498 GCF_001879085.1 Nicotiana attenuata | reverse complement strand
GCCCGCTAAGCCCACGAGCCCGGCCCATTTAGCCCAGGACCATATGGGCTTAGGCCCGTCACGGGCTGGTCCTACCCGTTGAGCCCACGAAGCCCGGGACCGCGAAGCCCGGGACCGCCAGAGCCCGGGACCGCTAAGCCCGGGCCCGTTTAGCCCGGCCCGTTTAGCCCATTTAGGCCCGGGCCCGGGCCCACATACAGCCTTACTCTAGGGCAGCATAAATGATTCTATTGTTTTCCAATTGCCCTCCCCAATTTTCATTTTTTCAAGTTAAACCCCTGAATTTTTAGCCTGCTTGCTAAGTTAATCCCAAAACCCACCTTCCAGATAGCTTCCTAATCAGTTATACAAGATTCCCCTAAGCTAAAAATCCTAAACTACCCTTTAGGCTTCTGTTATTTACGCTCAGAACCGGGTACGGGTCAAGTTGACCCAAATATTAATCCCAAATCTAGGCTTGCAAACCCGTCCTGATTCCCCTCCCTGGGCCTCTGTTGACAGAGTCCAAGTTCAATCAAGAAACACAACCCACAAAACTATAAGCCTACGGAGTTATAAGGACTCATGAAGTCCTGAGCCCAAAAAAAATAGAAACAGAAAGGCACTTGAACAAAATCGAACAACCAAAATAATAAACTAAAAACGTGCTAACTAAAAATAAATTAGAATTAGCATGCACACAAAAATTGAATAGATAAGTAAGAAAGAAGCGGGAGGAGGTGAGAATGAGGACAAAAAGAACAGAAAAATGAAAGGAAAGTGGCCGGAGAAATACCTAGAAAGAACGGGTGGACAACGGACTTTGAAAGGATCTTCAGAACCTTTGATTTTGAGCCGAAATTGGCACTAATCGTGTGTTGTCGTTGAGAACAGGCGAATAGAACCAATTTCAACCCTATGTCTTTCAAGGAAAATCCGGATTTCTTGGGACGATTTACTTTTTCTTTGTCTGCTTTTCTCTTAGATCCGGAATTGGGTCCATATTGGTGACGATTTGAGGAAATATGGTGATGGATTGGGGGTCAGGGGTGAGCGAGGGTTGTGTGGTGTTAATTTGAGGTTGATTGGAGTTATATTGCCAGTAAAAATGGTGGAAAATCTTCAAGGCGGCGCTAGGGTTCAACGTAGGAGATGATACTGAAGAAGATGAGTTCTCTGTTGAACTGAGATATTCGGACAATTTTAATCGAAGGAGGGGTACTTCCTTGGCCGTTGGATCAAATCAAATGAAAGGCCAGGATTGATTTTGAACCCTTGAACTCCAAACGACGTAGTTTAGTTAATTAAATGGGCAGACCGGGTTGGGGTGATTTGGGCCTGGACTTTGAGCGGGTTTGGGGAGAAATTGGCTTGGGGCCTGGGGAAATCTAACTAAAATGGCCCAAAAATAAGACTTCTTTTATTTCCTTTTCTTTTCTCTTTCAATTTCAAATTTTCATTTTCTTTTCCAAATTAATTTAAAAACCTAAAATTAACTTTTGAAACTAAATTAATCTACCAAATTAGGCTAATTACTAGTCAAAGTAACTATAAAAAAAAATTAAATAACTCCTAATTTCAAAAATGCAAAGTGAGTTATTTTTTTGTGATTTTTCATTTTTATAAAATAACTAATTTACTAATTAACCTAAAAATGTAAAAATAAATCCTAAATGCAAATGCAATGTATTTTTGTATTTTCATGAATTAAATAAAAATTAAACATGCACAGAGAAATGCAAGCAATTAAGAAAATTCTACAATAATTCCTAAAATGGCAAACAATTTAAAGAAAAAATTTAATTCTTTGGGATTCTGTAGGAGTAATTTATGTGGGGCAAAAATCACGTGCTCACATTCCATACAAAAAATTGCAACTAATTCTTCTTCCTCAAGACTTGTATTTTCTCGTTCACAACTGGTGCACCTTTTTTCCTTGCTAATTTGCCAGTCACCTCACTTTCACTAATTGCACCATTCTCTTGCTTCTTCCTAGTGTAGTCCCACAGTAGCGCTCCATAGCGTCTACGATGTTGATGCGTCTACGATGTTGATCAATATCAGAAAGGTCATCCGCAGGAACTGCTAGGTCTCCAATACTGACATACTCTGCAAAGGCAGCGACATATACACCACAGTCGCTACAAAAATAAAAAAATTGTCAATATTTAGCAAACAATGAACAAAAAAATTGTTAAATAGATAGAAAGAAATAAGATTTTTCATACAGTGATCCTTCTTTTTGCTGTGAAATCTCTCTGACGATCCACTGAATGTCAATAGGGTCGGTAACAACTTTTTCAATGTATGCCTTTGTGTTCTTGAAGTTGATGTCTGAATGCTTGCCATAAAAACCGGTGCATGACAAGTAAAGGGGGATCATAACAGAAAACT
>NW_017671369.1:199653-233663 GCF_001879085.1 Nicotiana attenuata | reverse complement strand
CGGCTTCGCGCCCGGACTGCGCACGCAAATCGAGGCAACTAAAAGCGAGGTTTTCAAGGCCTCGAAAGCACGAAAATAGGAAGAAATCCGGTGATGACCCTTTGGATCGTCACAATATTATAGAGATCTACATAAATTTGTAGATCTTTGTAAATATACTGTATTTAATTTTATATATATATATATATATATATATATGGTATATATGTTGTAAATGTATTGTAGATATTTTGAAGATATTTTGTAGATATGTTGTATATATGGTGTAGACAACTTGTAGATAATTTATAGATAAAATGTATGTATTTTGTATATACCTGTTTTGTTGTTGCTGGCATGCACTGGTTCTCCACTAGTGCACTGAAATTGTTGATTGTTCTTTTCTTTTGGGTGGTCAGAATTTTTTGTAGAACTCCCAGCAAACTGAAAGTTTTATATTAGTTAGGATATCTATTTTATGAATAACAATATAACTTAGAGGTGACAGAAATAGTTTTGTTAAATGAATAAACTGATAAATATTACCTTGGAATCAATGTTATCATTTTGACTTTTTATCACCTACAAAACATCCTTGATTGACTCATTTAGTAGCTCTCAAAGGCTACCTAGTTCTTCAAAGACATCTTTCCTAAAAGATGCAAGATCTAAATCAACCTACATATTAAAAATATAGAGAGTGAGCTTCAAAATATGGCTTAACATACATTAAAGAACAGATGCAATTTTATGTATACATGTTACCTTCTCAAGACCTTTTTTTAATTTTCTAATTTGTTTAAGAATAGACTTCTTGTCCTCTTTTCCAATTGACTCTTTGGGTTCCAATGGAGGAGCAGCAACTTTCGGATCCTCAGAAATGTGTTCAACTTCTTCAAGTATGTACTCAACTTTATCAGGCAAAGACATCATAGAAAGCTCGTCAGGTGCTTCAGTTATGTTGGTGAACTGAATGAAAAAAAAACAAATTAGCTTGACTAAACAGAATATGTATACAAATTGTAGATAATTTGTATTAAATTGTATATTCATAAATAAAAACCATTTACCTTGATCTATTCAGGTTTGATCATTCTATCTTCAATTGCAGCTAACCATATCTTGTCCTTGCTAGCTGACCAGTTAAGTATGCGAGGGATTGAATTAGCAACTCTTATAGTTATATCAGTGTTGACGGTAGAGCAACACTCATACAACCATACTTGCATAGCTAGTGCGAATCCTCGAATGAGATAAGAATGAACAAAAGGAATGAGCCTGTGCCTAACTGATTCAATCAACTGCTTGTAAGACTCAATACCTGATCATGCCCAACTCTAGTCCTAAAAAGGATAAGCGGTCGCTGCAAATATAATCCGGTCTAAAAATCCGGAGTCGAATCCCACAGAGAACTAAGGCTTAGCTATATCTGTTTAATATCACTAAGAAGACAAGTTTGAACAATTTTCTAAATTATAAAGATTGAGATTTATATTTTTAACTAATTAACTAGCAAATACTACAAAGTGGTAAAATTATCAACTAACGAGACAAAGGGTTGGAGACTAAATTAAGGAGGTCTAGAGTTATGATTTCCCCAATTGTCGGAATCCTTCTAGATATGTTCCCTACAATTTTGCCAATGTATTCTCTACTGATCGCGAGCACTTTCGGTGCCGTAATTCTCTCTCGAGCAACTACAACAATTTACTAGATATATTCTCTCGAACTACGCTAGTTGGCTTTATCTAACCACTCACTATGACCACGTCAAGGCTTTGTTATTTTTAAACCTGCCTTTAAACCCGTTGTATTGATTTCTCACATATGTTAGTGTTTAACCAAAAAATGGAATTTTAGTCAAAGCTAGAATTTAGAAGAACGTGGGTTACTGATAATCAAAGAAATGAATAAAAGAAAATAATTCTGAGTAGCAATATAATAATCAAGAAAAACAAGTGATACCAATGTATATTTCAATAGCTTTTCGTGTCCCTTACAACTGATCATATATCTCCTTTTTATAGGTACCTTTGAGAATGTACGTTACGCCCAAATCATAATGAGGCTATTATAAATAATTAAAGACATTGAATGCTACGTTACACAATCATTACATTGAACATATATATTCCTTAACGGACTCAGCATTTAATACCTATTAAATGATGTATCTGCACGCTTTTTTATAACCAGATTCATTCCTTCTGATNGGTGAAAAACAAAATATGTGTGTTGTTTCGGATCTGAATGAGAGTATCTTGAAGGCAACATCTATTGTTTATCCAGGCATGCCACATTATTCTTGCATGTGGCATATTTGGACAAATATAAGGGCAAAGTTCAACAAGGGTCATCTAAAGTTAAGCGAATTGTACTTTGCCACGGCACGATCATACACGCTTGATGAATTTAATGAAAGGATGTCAAAGATTGAAGAGATTGACCCGCGTGTTAAAGCATACTTATACGATATTGGCTATCATAGATGGTCTCGAGTACATGCTACGGTGAACAGAACTTGGACTATGACATCAAACATTGTAGAGTCGTTGAATGTTGTAACAAAAGATGCAAGAGAGCTGCCGATAGTAGAACTATTAGAGTATATGAGGACTCTTCTTGAACGTTGGACTAAAGAAAAGTTATTGAAAGCAAAGGGTACATTCACATACCTTGGGTTTAAATACAACGAAGAGTTGGATGACAACAGAACATTGTCGCACAAGCATAGAGTAAGATCTGACCATTTATTGCATCAAAATAAATTATTAAAAGACAATGTAGATATTTTGTAGATTTTGTATTCTGATTGTATATGAATTGTTTTTTGTTTGTAATGTAATTGTAGGGGAGGGCTTCAACAGATTACATCCATACAGTACTAGATGGTTTCAGGCGCTATATTGTTTGTCTTGAAAACAAGAGATGTAGTTGTGGGCAATTACAGCTTGATGAACTTCCTTGTCCACATGCTTTGGTTGCTTTAAGGCACAGGGATGAGTCTTATGAACAATATTGCTCTCCTTATTACACAAGGGAGAGCCTCTTGCGTACTTATGAAATACCAGTAAATCCTTTACCTGATGAAAGCAAATGGAATGTGCCACAACATATAACTGAAGAAGTTGTAAATCCACCTTCAGGTGGGAAAAGACAGCCAGGAAGACCTCAAAAACAAAGATACAAAACATATGATGAAGTAAATTCAAAGAAGTACATGGTTTCATGTGGCAACTGTGGAGTAGAAGGGCATAAAAAAAGATCTTGCAAGAATGCTCCCAAAAAGAAATAAAATTTTATGTAGTAAACTGATTTTTTCATAAAAATTGTTGATGAGTTCAGGAGAATTATATTTGATGTGTAATAGTTGAGGCACCTTCAACTCTTAATGTAGTTAGTTTGAAATTGTTTTGTTTAATTAGTATTCTTTATTGAGTTAATACTTTCATAGCTTGATTGGTTTGTGAATAGTTTCTATATATATAATACAATTGTTTTATTATCTCTAGCACCCATCGATATTTGTTAATGATCATTACAATTTATCTACAAAAAAACTACAAAATAACTACATAATCTAGAGTTGACAGAGTAACTACATAATAATTAAGTTGAAAAGGAGTTAACCAGTAACAATAATTAGATCAAGTACTGTTTACTTTCAACAAGTGAATATAAAAATAACAGAATGTTTCCCCATTGTTCGAACTAGTATACTGGATAAAATAAAAAAAACAAAGGGTAAAATAATTGTGGCACTAAATCTGCTACAATTAAACTTCAACAATCTTGTTCATAAACTTGTCTACTATCTTTCTACAAAACTAGCTGCAACTAAACAATTTAACTACATGTTTCATACAAAAAATTGCAACTAATTCTTCTTCCTCCGGACTTGTATTTTCTCGTTCACAACTGGTGCACCTTTTTCCTTGCTAATCTGCCAGTCACCTCACTTTCACTAATTGCACCATTCTCTTGCTTCTTCCTAGTGTAGTCCCACAGTAGCGCTCCATAGCGTCTACGATGTTGATGCGTCTACGATGTTGATCAATATCAGAAAGGTCATCCGCAGGAACTGCTAGGTCTCCAATACTGACATACTCTGCAAAGGCAGCGACATATACACCACAGTCGCTACAAAAATAAAAAAATTGTCAATATTTAGCAAACAATGAACAAAAAAATTGTTAAATAGATAGAAAGAAATAAGATTTTTCATACAGTGATCCTTCTTTTTGCTGTGAAATCTCTCTGACGATCCACTGAATGTCAATAGGGTCGGTAACAACTTTTTCAATGTATGCCTTTGTGTTCTTGAAGTTGATGTCTGAATGCTTGCCATAAAAACCGGTGCATGACAAGTAAAGGGGGATCATAACAGAAAACTCGGTGACTGCAGATTCAACAATAGGGTGATTATGTGAAGAGACCATAGAGTCATACACATAAAGAACCCTATCGGCAATGTCAAAACAACCAACAACCAGTGGAATTTTTCTACAATGTTGACGGGCATGATCACATAATCAACTTGATCCCATGCAACATTTGCGAGTAATCTGTACCCAAATATGTATTCTGCTACGACGTCCTGGGGTTTGACAACAACAAACTTCTTTTCTTGAGGAAAATTGATAAACTTATTATAAATTTTTTCAGTTCTAGTCTTGAACATACAATCAGTGGTAGTAAACCTTATCTTGTTGTGGGGGCCATACTTTCCTCTTTTCCTCAAGTAGTACATTATAACATCTATATGCTGCAACAAAAACAGATTGCATTTATGTTATTCTTTTGGTAAATATCTACAAAAAATCTACAAAATAACTACAATTACATTTGTTTTAAATCAGTATTATAAATTATCTACAGAATATCCACAGAAAAAACTACAATTTTATTTGTTTTTAATCATTATTACAAATTATCTACAATATATATACAAACTAAGTACAATTCCGTTTGTTATTAAGCATTAATACATATTATCTACAAAACATCTACAAATATACCTACAATTCAGTTTGTTATTAAGCATTTATATAGAATATCTCCAATATATCTACACAATAACTACATATACTGGAAATGGCACTATAACAGTGTTATAGATACAAAAAAAAGTTCAACAAAATAACTACATATTTTGAGTATGAGTTTACCAAGTGGTTGATGACTTGTCCGGGGTGTGCCAAACTATAGAACCACTCCTTCTTATCAACCTTTTTCACTCCAAGATCAAACCATGGCTTAATTTGGTTATCCTTTATAGAATACGGAGCCTTCCTCCTATTTAAATAAATAGAAATTAAAATAAATTTGTTGAATGAAGTAGATATCTAAAAGATGAATACTGGAATCAAAGGGTCAAATTGTGTAAACTAACCTCTTTGAAGCTGTGTCAGTACCAAGGTATAACAACTTGTTGAATTCTTCCAACAACTCAGTATCAACATCTTGACCAATAACACTAGTAAATGGGTGCTTTAGGTGAAGAATTTGAGGTCGAACCGAAGTGCTGCCACCAGAACTATATAAAGGGAGAAATGGTGATCGGGCATGCTTTCCAGGCTGCCTTGTTCTACCTTGATGCACAGGAGTTGTTTCATCTTGGTTAGGCTCTCCGAACTTAACCAACTGGGAGAAGTTATCTGGCAGCTCAAAATCATCAAGTGTAACCTCCTTCTTCTCACCTCTGGTGTCGTCCGAATCACCTACATTTACATACTCGGCTTCTTCACCTACATTAACATCTTCCTCATTCTTCTGTTCTCCTTGAATTGTTCCTGTGACTACGTGAATTGGAGATTGTGCATGCATATCTTCCCTCACTGTTACATTTAGTATATCTAGCTTAATAGAATAGTAAAAAAATTGAAATAGAAAGAAAAAATTTCTGAATACAATTTCATACCTGCATTTTCTTCATCAACTGCACCTTCAAAATGGGAATATAAATCAACACGTGCTGGAAGATTCTCTTTCCATGTCATTCACATGCCCTGTTTTTTCATCAAAGAATTTGAATTATAATGGATAGTAGTTGCTTGACAGTTTTAGGAGATATGTAGGTATATTATAGAGATCTACATAAATCTGTAGATCTTTGTAAATATACTGTATTTCATTGTATATATATGGTAGATATGTTGTAAATGTATTGTAGATATTTTGAATATTTGTAGACATGTTGTATATATGGTGTAGACAATTTGTAGATAATTTGTAGATAAAATGTATATATTTTGTATATACCTGTTTTGCTGCTGCTGGCATGCACTGGTTCTCCACTAGTGCACTGAAATTTTTGATTGTTCTTTTCTTTTGGGTGGTCAACATTTTTTGTAGAACTCCCAGCAAACTGAAAGTTTTATATTAGTTTGGATATCTATTTTATGAATAACAATATAACTTATAGGTGACAGAAATAGTTTTTTTAAATGAATAAACTGATAAATATTACCTTGGCATTAATGTTATCATTTCGACTGTTTACTACCTGCAAAACATCCTTGATTGATTCATTTAGTAGCTCTCGAAGGCTACCTAGTTCTTCAAAGACATCTTTCCTGAAAGATTCAAGATCTAAATCAACCTACATATTAAAAATATAGAGAGTTAGCTTCAAAATATGGCTTAACATACATTAAAGAACAGATGCAATTTTATGTATACATGTTACCTTCTCAAGACCTTTTTTTAATTTTCTAATTTGTTTAAGAATAGACTTCTTGTCCTCTTTTCCAATTGACTCTTTGGGTTCCAATGGAGGAGCAGCAACTTTCGGATCCTCAGAAATGTGTTGAACTTCTTCAAGTATGTACTCAACTTTATCAGGCAAAGACATCATAGAAAGCTCTTCAGTTGCTTCAGTTATGTTGGTGAACTGAATGAAAAAAAAATTAGCTTGACTAAACAGAATATGTATACAAATTGTAGATAATTTGTATTAAATTGTATATTCATAAATAAAAACCATTTACCTTGATCCATTCAGGTTTGATCATTCTATCTTCAATTGCAGCTAACCATATCTTGTCCTTGCTAGCTGACCAGTTAAGTATGCGAGGGATTGAATTAGCAACTCTTATAGCTATATCAGTGTTGACGGTAGAGCAACACTCATACAACCATACTTGCATAGCTAGTGCGAATCCTCGAATGAGATAAGAATGAACAAAAGGATTGAGCCTGTGCCTAACTGATTCAATAAACTGTTTGTAAGACTTAATACCCCATGCGTATGTCGCATACTGCCCAGAGTCCACCAAATAAAACCTAAAATGGTCTACCAACCCAACATTGTCTTTGTCTGAAGGACAGATGAAGAATTCTATGAGTATAGAATACATAACTTGACTGCGTCCTCATCATTTACCCAGCTTTTGTGGTTACAATCTGTTTTAGTTATGACTTCTCCACATTTTCCTTGTTTGGAANATATAAATGATTTAAATAGGTACGGGCGTCGTGCTACTTATCTGATGTCCTGTGCTTGTTCCTCCTTCTTTGCTCGTGTCTGTTTTACAATTCTTGAATCGTGTCTAATTGAGATTTATTGACCATTTGACCAATCCACGTATATATATATATATATATATATATATATATATATAATATAATTTTCCCCAATACAGATAGTCCCCCCACTTTCCATTTATTTTGAATATTTGGGAAGTGGAATTAATTTAAAAGAGAATTTTTGTCACCATTAATGCTTTGACAGAATTGACGCTTCAATTGTCACTTCCATTTAATGCATTAGACACGTGTCATCCTCATATTGGTTCTACAGTTTTGCAGCACTTTCTTTTCGGCTTCCCTATTCACGAAGTGTCAGTTATCATTATTATAGCTCTTCCATCATTGTACTTTTTCCTTTTGCCGGTTAGCCATTAGTATAAATATAACTTCTTTACTTGTCTTTTACCACATAAAGCGTGTCAAGCACTTTAATTCTTCAAAAACCTCTTATTCTCTTCTGCTCTACTTCAATCTTCTTTGTCATGGCTTTACCAAACCCTAACCCTAGGAGAACCCCCATTTTAGATAATTTCCCCAATTCTCCTATTAGGCATAGAAGAGGGGGTAGACTCCGTAGCTTGGGGTCTGCTCGTGGTGGTAGCACATCCACTCCTTCTTCTAGCTCGTGTCCCTCTTCTAGGACTAGAGGTTCCCTTTCTCAGAGATATTCTTCTAGGAATAAAGAATCCTCTGAGCCCCTTCGTGAGCCTTTAGTCGAAGAAATAGTCCCAACAGAAATTTCTTTTCACCATGATAGAGAATCTCTCAGGACCCAAGTTGCCTCTTTAGATCGTGCTGACGCTTTCCCCACTCAAATCACAGATATTTTAACTCCTATAATTCGTAAGGATTGTTACTGGAATGACGATTTTCCAATTATCATTCCTAACCCAAATCAAAGGATCACTTCTTACTTAATCGGATTCTCTTTTGTTTACACATACCCTTTCACTCTAGGGTTTAAACCGGCCATTGACCCTGTCATTCTAGACTTTTGTCGTTTTTTCAACGTGTGTTTGGGTTAAATTGGTCCGATTGTTTGGAGGGCTGTCGCCTGCTTGAGGCACCTCACCAACCTGGCGGATGTTAAATTTACTTTTTCCCACCTAATTCATCTCTATTCCCCTAGGCTTTTTTGCAATGGCGTGTCTACCCTAGCAGCCAGGAGCAAGAGGGTTTTAGTGAGCCCCGAGGACGATAAAGACCGTGGCTGGTATGCTCGGTTTGTTGTTGCTCCTACTGCTGGTTTACTGGGTGAAAATAATGTTCCCTTCCCTGAGAAGTGGAACTTTGCACGTAAGTGTTAAATCTTCCTCGTGCCTCTTCCTTTCGAGCTTTATCATCTTTTCTAATGTCGCTTCTTTTTCTTTTCTCAGCAACCATGGGTGTTGTGGAGACTATGCCCAACTTCCGTGGTTGGGTAGGGAAATTGTTTAAGACCGCTCCAATGGAGGGTAGGTCGTGGAAAAACCTTTCCAACCGTTACGGTTGGAAAGTAAAAACTCATGGTAAGAGTTTCTATTTTACCTTGTCTGTATATAAATATTTTCTTTGTTCTAACTTTTATCCTTCTTTTTGTCAGGATTTATTATTCGAGGAGTCACTGCAGAGGCAATCATAGCTTCTCGTGACTCTTTGAGGGTTCCCTGGTGATGAGACAACGAGCCCGGAGACGTATCGTCTCTGATGACGAGGCTGAAGTCTCCCCTCATCTGTCTCTTTCCGAGCCTGTTGTTACTCCAGTTATCATTCCTGATGATGACATCTCTCCTCAGACACTCGTGAGTCTATCGATCGATTTTTTGTTAGTGGTTTTAGTAGTGGAAACTTAGGACCTGTTCTAGACGAGATTCCCTTATCTTTCTTTTCATCTCCCGTACCTGTGATTGCTTCTTTACCTTCATCAATTGTTGCTTCTGTTCCTTCTTCCACCGTTCCTCCTTTGGCAATTCCTCCACCTATTGTTCACCATACGGAGGTGGGCTCTTCAAGTAGGAGTACTGCTATGAGAAGCGTAACCATTGAGGTTCCTGCTAACAACAGCCTCTTGAGAAAGTCCGGTCAAGCTGATATTTGGCTCGAGCCTTTGATTGGCCCCATCGAGAAAGCAAAGCTTGAGAGCCATAGCAACCTGACTCTCATGAATGACATAGTGCATGCCACTTTAAAGGTATTTTTCTTTCCTACTTTTCTTCATTCTGTAAAAATATTCGACTTTGGGATTCTTACTTCTCTTTTTTTACGTAGGCCAATCTTATTGGCACTGAGATGATGAGCAGAATCTCCCTCTTGGAGAAGGTAGCATATGATTCCCAGTTGGAAGCAAACAACTGGAAGGAACAGTTTGACAGCGCTCAAATCGACATGGAGATTTACAAGAGAGAATAAGTACCTTAGAACAACAAGTACGAGCATTAACTTCGGAGCTGGCGGTCATCAAGGCTTCATCGAGTCAGGCAGAGAAGGAAAGGGAGCGCCTTGAGTCTTCATTTTCTGAACAGTTATCCAAGGCCAGTGAAGAGATCAGGGCGTTGAAGGATCTTTTGAATCAAAAAGAAATTTATGCCGGGGAGTTGGTTCAGAATTTTACTAAGGCACAAGAGGATCTTCGAGCCTCTGTTGATAAGGTGCATGCTTTGGAGAGTTCTCATGCCACCCTTCAATCTTCTTATAGTTCTGTCTTGGCTGAGAATGAAGATCTCAGGAATGAGGTCGCTGCTTGGGAGAGGGATTATGAAATCCTTGAAGAGAAAACTGATGTTGAGGTAAGTTGGGCATTCTTAAATTCACGTCGTGACACCTTACTGATAATGGGCCAAGAAAGCTTCAACCTGGAATCATAATTAGCCAAGGTGAATGAAACCATTGAACGAGCTCAACAAACACAAGATTTTTCATCTTCCGAGGTTGAAGCTCACGTGATTGAAACTCCCGTGGCTGAAACTCCCATTGTTGAAGTTCCTGTGAACGCTGAAATCGCCACGGGTATCTCACCTTCTTTAAGCCCAATTGTGCCTCTCGTTGCAAGCCAAGCTGAGACCTCGTCTGTTGGTGCTCCTGGTTCTATGAATGAAGATCAACTCGCAACCGTTGATGATCCTGCCCAAGTTGAGCTCGTTGATGATCCTTCTTCAGTTCTCTCTTCTTAGTGAAAAAATTTACATTGCTTTAAATTCCCTTTTTGCAGGTACCTTTTTGGAAAACTATGTTTAAGGCCCTTGGATCCTTTTGAAAGTTTTTTTTAGACATTTGTAATCAAACCCTTGGTTATCATTTGAAGGTCGATTTTGGAACGAAAGTCCCCAAAACTTTCATGGGGCAATTTGTATAAATAATTTCATAGTTTTGTGACTATGTTCTTACTTGGTCTTAAGTATTCAAGAAGTTTTTTATGTTATTGTTTTAACTTCTGTTTGCTTTTATTCTTGCCTTTATTCTTAAGGACTTATAGAATAATTTTGTATTTTTATTATTTGAAAATGCTTATGTTAATCTCATGATTTAAATATGAGTTTTATAAAAGAGGGCCCTTTTATATTTCGTCACTTAATGAAGATAACGTCTCAACTTCATAATGGTGTTAGCATACGATAAAAGAAATAGGAACACACATGTTTCTTTGGAATAACATTGACAAGTTTTTATTTTGAGCCTTGACAAGTTTTGAATAACATCTTACATGTATTTGAATTACATCTATAAATTTCTCGTAACTGTTTTCCCTTGTAACAGATTTTTAAGAAAAAATAATAAACACGAGGTTTTTCTTTATAACCCGTTTTAGAACAATAAATGCAAGGTTTTTCTCTACAACTTGCTTCAGTACATAGCTTTTACCCTAACTACAGTAAGGTTTTCTTTAGCCTTGGCTCATGACTTCATGTGACTTTTATTACTCTGCACTTGACTTTTTCAGGCTTGATTTTTCTTCAATCTTCTCTGCCTTCTTTATACTTGTGTATATTATGTAGTCCTCCAAGTGTTTGAGTGTTGAAGTATGAAGCCTCGAGCACTTGATAGTTTCTCTCATTTGGTTCTTTTCCTGAAAAGGAAATACATACAGGACTCGGAGGTACGATTATAGATAAAGACTACTTAACCCGTTTGAATTTCTATCAGAATAATTGTAACCCTAGGCCAGGAATTTTAGGTTATTCCATGTGCCTTACAGGTCGTGACTCATCATTTAGTACGGGCTAGCTTTTTGCCTATCATCTAAAATCGTTAGTAAAATTTTAATAATTCAAAAGATTAAATGTAAAATGGTGATACCTGACCGTGGGTATTCCTTAGAAGTAATATCTCTTCAAATGAACAGCATTCCAATGTGAAGGTAGTACTTTGCCATCCATTGTCTCCAATTCATATGCTCCCTTGCCTGCAATATCTCGAACTCTATAGGGTCCTTCCCAAGTTGGACTTAATTTACCCGCGTTGGCTGCCTTTGTAGACTGGAAAGCCTTTTTAAGCACGAAGTCCCCAACTTTAAAGAATCTGAGGCGTGCTTTCCTGTTGTAATATCGTTCTATGACTTGTTTTTGTGCTGCAATTCTTATTAATGCAGCTTCTCTCCTGCCTTCCAGTAGATCCAATTTGACCCGCATCTCTTCGTCATTAGATTCTTGTGTCTCTTGCATGAATCGTGTGCTTGGTTCTCCTATCTCAACTGGAATCAAAGCCTCAGCTCCATAAACTAATGAAAAGTGTGTTTCTCCTGTGCTCGTTTTTGCTGTTGTGCGATATGCCCATAAAGCACCAGGTAGCACCCCTGGCCAATTTCCTTTTGATTCTTCCAAACGCTTCTTTAAATTATTGACAATAACTTTGTTCGTTGACTCTGCTTGCCCATTACCTACGGGATGATAAGGTGTGGACGTAATCCTTTTAATTTGCTAACTTTGAAAAAATTATGTGATTTGAGCTCCAATAAACTGAGGACCATTGTTACATACGATCTCCTTTGGTATGCCAAATCGGCATATGATGTTTCGCCAAATAAAATCTTTGACTTCCTTTTCTCGTACCTGTTTGAAGGCTCCTGCCTCTACCCATTTAGTAAAATAATCAGTAAGTACGACCAAAAATTTTACCTGTCCTTTTGCTTGTGGTAATGGACCCACGATATCCATTCCCCACTTCATGAATAGCCATGGTGCGATGATCGGATGTAATAATTCCGCGGGTCTATGCATGTTGTTACCGTACCTTTGACATTTATCACATTTGGCCACGAAACTTTCGGCTTCTTCTTCCATTTTTTGCCAATAGTAACCTGCCCTGATTAAGGTTCTTACCAATGATCTTCCTCCAGCGTGATTTTCACAACGCCCCTCATGTATTTCCCTCATTACGTACTCTGTTTGAGAAGGACCGAGGCATCTAGCTAAGGGGCCACCGAACATTTTACGATATAGGTTGCCTTGATTTAAACAGTAGCGAGCAGCCTTTTTGCGAAGTGCATGGTCTTTTTTCTTGTCATCGGGGACGGTTCCATACTGCAAAAAAGCTACAATCTCGTTCCTCCAATCCCAAGTTAAATTATTAAAATTTACCTCATTCTTGTCAGGTTCGAGAACTGAATGAAATAAATGAATAACTGAGGTATTTGCATCGCTTGCCACGTCAGCCGCAGATGCGAGATTAGCTAAAGCGTCTGCTTCAAGATTTTCATCCCTTGGTATTTGTGTAACTTTCCAGGTTTGAAATTGCTTTATTAACTACCTTTTCTAAATATTGCTGCATCCTTGCTTCCCTGGCTGCATAAGTCCCCAGCATTTGATTAACCACGAGTTGTGAATCGCTCTTGATCATAATCTGATTTATGCCAAGTTCTCGTACCAATTCTAAACATGCAATCATAGCCTCATACTCTGCCTCATTGTCAGTTATTGAATGACATTTGATAGCCTGTCGAATGGTTTCACCCGTAGGTGGTACCAAAACAATCCCTAAACCTGCTCCTTTTACATTAGATGAACCATCAGCGAATAAAGTCCAAGTTCCTGGATTAGCTCCATTGAGCACCTATAACTCTTTTTGTGCTTCTAATTGCATGTCGTGGCTAAAATCAGCCACGAAATCAGCTAACACTTGTGATTTTATAGCAGTTCTAGGTTGGTACGTGATTTCGTATAAACTTAAATCTATTGCCCACTTAGCCAACCTACCTGATAATTCATGCTTATGCAATATATTACGTAAAGGATAGGTGGTTACTACAGCAATAGGATGACACTGAAAGTAAGGCCTTAATTTCCTAGATGCCATGATTAATGCGAGTGCAAGCTTTTCCAATTGAGGATACCGCATTTCCGCATCTAACAAAGATTTACTAACATAAAATTGGAGATTGTTTACCTTGTTCTTCTCGAACCAAAACCGCACTTACCGCTACTTCTGAAACAGCAAGGTAAATGAGCAATCCTTCCCCAGCCTTTGGTTTTGCTAGTAACAGTGGATTTGATAAGTACACTTTCAAATTCCTGAGTGCTTGCTGACACTCTTCGTTCCATTCAAAATGATCCTGCTTCTTAAGAGCTGAGAAGAATTGAAAACACTTCTCTGATGATTTAGAAATGAATCTTCCCAAAGCTGCAATCCTCCCTGTTAATCTTTGAACCTCTTTCTTGCTCGAGAGTATATCAGGAATTTCTTCAATGGCCTTAATCTGTGCAGGATTTACCTCAATACCACGGTTAGAAACAAGAAAACCTAAGAACTTACCTGATGCAACACCAAATGCGCATTTTTCAGGATTTAACTTCATATTAAATTTTCGCAAAATTTGAAAAGTTTCATATAGATGCGATATATGATCTTCTGAATGCTGAGTTTTAACAAGCATATCATCTATATATACCTCCATAGTTTTTCCCAAATGCTCTTGAAACATTTTGGTAACTAACCTCTGATACGTTGCTCCTGCATTCTTTAGACCAAAGGGCATTACTTTATAACAGTAAGTCCCCCTGTCTGTTATGAAGGAAGTTTTTTCTTCATCTCCTGGATCCATTTTAATCTGATTATACCCTGAATATGCATCTAAAATACTTAATAGTTCATGACCTGCAGTTACATCAATCAATTGATCTATGTGTGTCAGTGGAAAAGAGTCTTTAGAGCAGGCTTTATTAAGATCTGTGTAATCTACACAAACCCGCCACTTACCGTTCTTCTTTGAAACTACAACAGTGTTGGCTAACCTTTTAGGATACTTTACCTCACGAATAGAGCCAATTTTTAGCAATTTTTGGACTTCTTCTTGAATCACCTGATTCTTGAAAGTTCCTTGCTTTCTTTTCTTTTGCTTGACTGGAGGATATGAAGGATCTTCATTTATTTTATGAGTCATCACCTCCGGTGGTATACCTGTCATGTCAGTATGGGACCAAGCAAAACATTCTGCGTTAGCTTTTAAAAATTCAATTAATTTACGCTTCACCTCCGGGCTAAGATTAGCTCCTATATACACTTTTCTCTCTGGCCAGTATATAAACAAAACCACAGCCTCCAGCTCTTCTATCGTCGTTTTGATGTTTTCATTTTCCTCTGGTTCTTGAATGGAATCGGGCCTTGAATCTACATCTGTTTGCTCTTGTTCAGTTGAGGTTGACGCTATGTTATCCTCAACTGATTTCTGTAATTGCTATTTTTCTTCACCCTTCGTGCTTGAGTCTGCCACGGAGTTGATGTTCCTAGATGTCTGTTGATCTCCCCTGATTTGACAGATTCCCCATGGCGCTGGAAATTTAATGACTTGATGCAAAGTTGAAGGAACAACGTCCATCTCGTGGATCCATGGTCTCCCAAGAATCATATTGTAAGCCATCTCCATGTCTACTACCTGGAACTTTGTGTCTTTGACAACTCCTTCAGCAAATGTGGTGAGCGTTACCTCTCCTTTTGTAACGATGCTGGAATTATCAAACCCAGATAGAGTATGTGCCTTTGGTATTACTTTTTCTTCAGCTTGCATCTCACGTAATACTCGTATCAAAATAATGTTCACAAAACTACCTGGACCAATCAAAACTCGTTTCACGTTAGTGTCATGTACAAGTAAAGATATTACCAGTGCGTCGTTATGTGGAGTTAATAGACCCTCGGCATCTGCATCATTGAATGTAATATTTTCTTCCTCCAATATATGCCGCAACCGCTTCCCGTGAGTAATTGTTACTTTGGAAATTTTATTTGATGTTGTATATGACACGCAATTGATATCTTCACCCCCACTTATAACGTTGACAATTCTCTTGGGAGAAGGTGGTTTTGGAGGCTCCTGCCTGTTCTTCATGTATGCTTGTTACCTTTCTCACTGAATAACTCAGTGAGATACCCCTGTTTTAGCAAATGATCAACTTCACCTTGCAAAAACCTGCAACTGTTGTTTTATGCCCGTGATCGTTATGAAATTCGCACCAATGATCAGGGTTTCGTCTGTTTGGATTCGATCGCATTTCCTTAGGCCACCATACCTTATCCCCCATGCTTCTTAAAACAGCTACGAGTTCAGAAGTGCTTACGTTGAAATTATAACCACCAAACCTTGCCTTCAGACCCCTATCATTATCTCGTGGCTCGCGTGTGTTTCGATCATTCCCAAATTTGGAAGACGAACCTGATTCTTTATTCCTTGATCTGTGATCGTACCTTTGATTATCCTGCTTTGATCGTGAGTCTCTCCCCGCAGGTCCCATGTATGGATCGTACCTGTTTTTACTGGATCTTTTTTCATTTTTTGCACGTCTTGAGCTTACTTTTTCTCCTTTTTTATGTCGTAAAATAATATCTTCTTCAATCCTCATCATTGTACTGTATCTGTTATAGACGTTATTCCACGTCGTTGCTGGAAATTCTCGGAGGCTTTCCTTGAGTCGCCTCGTAGCTTCTGAACTGTTCTCATTCAAGTTGCTTGTGAAGGCTATGGCTGCCCAGTTGTCAGGTACACGTGGCAATGTCATTCTTTCACGTTGAAATCTGTCCACGAATTCTCTAAGCAATTCTGAGTCTCCTTGCTTGATCTTGAAGATTTCTTCCATTCTTTTTCAACTTTTTGAGCTCCCGAGTGTTCTTTGATAAAAGAATTTGCAAGCTCAGCAAAAGAATTTATAGAATTTTCGGGTAAAAGAGAATACCATGTTAACGCTCCTTTAGTGAGCGTTTCACAGAATTTTTTGACTAAGACTGATTCAATATCCTGCTTAGTCATGTCGTTGCCCTTTACGCTTGTTGTAAATGCAGTAACTGGTCTCGTGGGTCTGTTGTTCCATCGTACTTTGGTATATCAGTCATTTTGAACTTCTTTGGAATTGGGGGAGGAGCAGCACTTGGCTTCCAAGGCTATTGAGAATACTTATCCATATCTACCCCTTTTATCACGGGCGGCACCCCAGGTATCTGCTCTATGCAGTCACTTTGCTCCTTGAGCTGTTTCTGCAATGTTAGTACTAAATTCTGTAAATTAGAATTACCTGGTTCTCCCTCCTGTGATTCGCTGGGGGTTCCACCACTACCTGAATTAACGAGTCCGAAACGTGGGTTCTCTAGAGTGTTGTTATTTGGTGTGGGTGTAGGTGGTGCAGCAGGTAATTGACTGACAAAAGCTTGATGAGCTTTATTGACTTGTGTGGCGATAAGTTTTTGTAAAGCTTCATCCATAGCCTCCACATTTTCGAATTGAGCTTGTCCATCTGTATGAGACCCCTCAGGAGTGCCTTCACGAGACCGTCGTGGAGAACCTTGTGGAGAAGGAACTAATGCGTTATTATCCTGCAGATCTCCCTGAAGTTGCTAATTTGTTTGATTTTCTTTGTTTCCTTGAGTGTTATCATTGTTATTTGCCATAGTTGACGTAACACGGAAAGTTAAGCAAAGAGGAAATAGATTATCAGATTCCCGGTAACGGAACCAATTTGTTTAACCAAAAAATGGAATTTTAGTCAAAGTTAGAATTTAGAAGAACTCGAGTTACTGATAATCAAAGAAATGAATAAAAGGAAATAATTCTGAGTAGCAATATAATAATCAAGAAAAACAAGTGATACCAATGTATATTTCAATAGCTTTTCGTGTCCCTTACAACTGATCATATATCTCCTTTTTATAGGTACCTTTGAGAATGTACGTTATGCCCAAATCATAATGAGGCTATTATGAATAATTAAAGACATTGAATGCTATGTTACACAATCATTACATTGAACATATATATTCCTTAACAGACTCAGCATTTAATACCCATTAAATGCTGTATCTCCACGTTTTTTTATAACCAGATTCATTCCTTCTGATGCCCGGATATAAATGATTTAAATAGGTACGGGCGCCATGCTACTTATCTGATGTCCCGTGCCTCTTCCTCCTTCTTTGCTCGTGTCTGTTTTATAATTCTTGAATCGTGTCTAATTGAGATTTATTGACCATTTGACCAATCCACGTGTCCCGACACGTCACCATATATATATAAAATACAATTTTCCCCAATACAGTTAGGAGTGACGTTGTTCAACAACCACCTAAATATGTATCCTTTCTCAAGCAACACATAATAAATAGGCATAGTCAATCGATGGCCATTCAATAGACAACAATAAACACGTAGTTGAACTAGTAGAGAAATCCAACGACTCAATTATATAAAAACATAACAAGAATTTATCCTACAAAAGGTTCCATCAAAACCCTAGATAACAAATTAGCTGTCCATAAAAGTATGTAAAACTACAATACTAAAAGTCATAACCAACAATTAAAAAATAGGAAGAGGAAGGAAAAAAATCGTAGAAGAATTCCCCGCCTTGCTCCTATTGTGTCTCTGCCTCCTTAGGTCGAATCTGTGTCAAAAGCGTGTCCAACCTCCTCAAAATACTGTTTTTCCATGTATATATACCAAGTAGGGTCGGGCCCAAACAATTATGCCTTCTCCTATGCAAAAAAGGACAATTTTTCAGGTCTGGACGCTCGCGCTCGCGGTCCGGGCGCGGTATTTTCCCAGTGCACTGCCTCAGTCCGCGTCCAGGTCCGTTGTTGCGGTTGCGACCGCGTTTTTTACCCTGTTCCATTTGGAATTTTGGAAAACGTAAAACACGAAAGTTGTAGCCCTTTGAGTTAGCTTTCCGACCATATATTATATAGCCCAAATGGAGTTCAGAGCAAAGAGTTATATCTATTTTACTAGACAGTACGCAATATGCCTACTTGAGTCTTCATTTGTTCTTAATTATCAAATTTGACCCCTGAATACGATCCCGGCTTAATTCCTTGGGCTTTTACTCATACTTCAAAGCTCCAAATCACTTAAATTCATTCCATAACATCTATATAGCTCGGAATCACTTCTACAAGGCATAAAACACACAATTAGTGCAAAACACTAGCGATTAAAGCGCAAACTCAACTAAAGTGCAGTAAATTAGAGTGTAATAATCGACTAAAATACGTAATTATAGCCTATCATCAACACCCCACACTTAAACCATTTCTCCTCCTCGAGCAATCAAACTACACTTTATATAGACACGACCTTTTTAAACAATTCTCCTAACTCGTCACACCAAGAATACTTAAAATAGACTAAGCACAAAAGCGTAACATCTTCACCTCAAGATTTGACTCGCAAGTACCACGCATTATTCATAACTCACCCACTTAGTCTAACATAGAGGTCACTGGCATTACCTCTCCTTCATGAATCAAGTGCCCTCACACAACAAAAGAGAGTAGTTCCACACAATAAAATTTAAGAACACTTAGGAACTCAAGATAGAAAGAATTCACTCACTCTCAAAAATAACATTCATATGCCACAAAAGATGCACCATAGGCTTGCCCGTAATGTACTACTCTACTAATCGAGCTCATTCAGTCTAGGATCAAATAGGACTTTATTTGGTTGTAATGTAGGCTGCGGGACGGGTAGGATATATTGGATATAAGAGTGACTACACCTCCCTAAGCACTTTAATACATACACTTTAACATTTAAAACCCCACACTTATGTCAAACCATAACTCCACCTTCACAGCACTATATATTAACTCCATTCTTCTTTAAGCACACTTACATCAAGAGCCACCACTTATCAAGGAATATTTTTTTTTACAATACAACTATTTTTTTTCTTTCTTTTCTTTTTCTTTTCTAATTCAAGTGGCTCTTACTTTTTCAAAACAATGCACCTTTCCCCTTATCTCATTAGTTCCACTCAAAAAGCCAAACCAACCACCCCACACTTTAACTTTTACAAAGTTCATAACTATTCAAGTGTTCATGAGAGGTTAAAATGTTCAAATTTACGGTTAATTCAAACAATTGGGTAAGGCTTGTAATGTGGTTGCCAAAGAAACATGATTACAGGCTCAAAGGGGTTAACTACGATACATAACAATTAGGCGGGTAAAATATACATATGGCTCAACAAAGAAATGCCTATATTACTTCCAAGACTGAACAAAACTATTATTTCGCTTTGCAAACACACGGGGCAAGTTCTAGACATCAAATGCAATGCATAGAATAACACAAAATTACACACACATGGCACATAACTCACTCAGGATCGGGCTCATCAAGACATTATAGTTAAAGCAATTAAGCAAAGTTAAGATCATACAATTTAAGGTACTTATACAAGAGTAAAAAATTGAGCCTAAGGTCACAACCAGAGTAAGGCTGTTTGGTGGGCCGGTCTGGGACCGGGACCGGACCGGGCCCGCGGTCCTAACGGGCTAAACGGTCCCGACGGGCCGGTCCTGGTGGGCCGGTCCCTGAATGGGTAGGAAGCCCGTGACGGGCCGGTCTCGTACACGAGGCCCACGAGACCGGGACCGCTAAGCCCGGGACCGGCAGGCGGTCCTGGGCCGGTTCAACCGGGCCTAACGGTCCTAACGGGCTCCAACGGCTATTTTTTAAAAAAAAAAAAATTTTTTTTTTAAAAAATAGCCAACGGTCAGATTTTAAAATCTAGCCGTTGGCCTTTAATTTTCAACCGTTTGGAACTTTAAAAAATAGCCATTTGGCCCCCAAACTTTATTTTAACCCCAAACTTTATATAATTACACTTTTCCCCAATTCTCAACTATAAATACCCCCTCATTCTTTCATTTTTACTCACCAATTCATCAATCTATCTCAATCTCTCTCAATCTATATCTAATTTCTCTTCTATAATTGCTTATTTTATTATTGCAATTTCGTGAAAAATTGTGAAGTTGGTGAATTGAAGTATTCAAGTCTTCAACGATTTTCAATTTTCAAGAAGTTGTTCGGCAATTCGGTAAACTCGTTCCAACTCTTAACTTTTAAGAATATATTTTTGTGTGTTTAGTTTGCATAATTGTAATTAATATGGCATTTTCTTTGAAAAAAATGTTTGGTGGTAAGGGAAAAGCAAAAATTGGTGAAAGTAGTCTCCAACCTACTACCCTTCCCCCGGCTCCCCGACCCAGACCTGTTACCCGTCCTGCTGCTCCTATTATTCTTGATAGTGATAACCCTTGTTTTCAATTTTCCGATAGTGAATTTTGCCATAATGTTGCACAAGGTGAACAATTAAATGAAGAAGTTATGAATGCTCTTTATCCTAATCAAACTATCTTAGAAAATGATGAGGAAAATGAGGATGTAGATGAAACCCAACCGGATTTAGATGATTCACCTACTAGTCCTGTTAATAACCCAACTGATGCCCCGCCCGACCCACCTGTAGAAACCCCTACTTTTAATAGACAACCTTCTAAACGCCTAGAAACATCATTAGTTTGGAATTTTTTTACTCAAGTAAGAGAACAAAATAAGGCTAGGTGTAAAACTTGTGGGAAATTGCTGGCGCATAAATATACTGGAGACCGTAGCGGTACGGGTAGTTTGGCTAGGCACATACAAACACACCCTAGAGATAAAGTTAAATATTTACAAATGAAAGCGCAGCAAGAGGGGACAAGTGTAGATACTGCGGTTAACCCTAGTACAGGTTCAAATCTAGTTCAACCAGGAATTAACACTGTGACCGGTGGTATTTTATATTACGATCCTAATAAAGATCGTGAAGAATTAGCAAAGATGGTTACCGTTATGTGCTTACCATATACTTTTCCTTCTAACCCTAATTTTGTGCATTATATTAGAAAAGTTTTTAATCCTACTTATAAAGGTTGGCCTCGCGCAACAGTTAAGAGCGATATTTATAAATATAAACATGAATATGAACAATATTTGCGGTATTTATTTACTCATATAACTAATCGGATTTCTATTACTACTGATATTGGTAGAAGTAATAATGACTGTGATTATCTAACTGTTACAAGTCATTGGATAGACGAGGAGTGGATAATGCAAAAACGCATTATTGCGTATAGAATAATTAATTCACGTCACACAGGTAAGTTTATTGCTAACACCGTTGCAGATATTTGTAGATATTTTTGCATTAGAGATAAAATAATGGCAATTTCTATGGATAATGCTTCTAGTAACACTAGTGCTATAGGCATACTTACAACAACACTAAATCCTGCATTTAGTAATTGTTTCCATGTGAGATGTATTTGTCACATTTACCATTTAATCGTCGGTGATGGTATGAGAATTTTAAATTTAGAAATTGAAAAGGTTAGAATGGCTCTTAATTGGCTTTTTTATTCAAACCGTAGAAGTAGACTTAGAGAGTATTTTAAAAAATGTGATGAATTTGGCCTTAGAGAAAGAAAGGTTCCTAAACCTTGTCCAACTAGATGGAATTATATGTACGAAAGTTTAGTAGTTGCATATGAATATAGAAACCCAATTAATGCAACGTTTAATGCTCGTGTTGGTGGTGAGGATGATGATGAAATCCTTACAAATCAAGATTGGACGAATGTCAAAATTCTTATAGATTTTTTAGAACATTTTCAAATTGCTACAAATGCATTTTCTGGACAATATTATCCTACTATTTCAAATTGTTTAGTTTATATTGCAGCACTATGTGATTTGTTTGTTGAATTTTCGGAGGGTGGGGAAATTTATCAACTTGCTATAAATGCAATGAAAGAAAAGTTTAAAAAATATTTTTTCCCTATCCCCCCTATTTATGGTGTTGCTGCATTGTTAAATCCTACAATGAAATTAGGAGGTCCTCACTTTTGGTACACAAATATTTATAAGGCTTTAGATCTTTCAGTTGAGGAATTTTCTACACTTGCAGAGGCAAAAGCCTCAATTAAAATAAATGCGCAAACAATTTATAATGCTTACCAACTTGCGTTAGATCATGCTAGGCCAAATATTCCAACCCCTACTTCGTCTAGTTCACAATCATCTAAAAGAGCTGCGGGCCTACAAGCACTTAAATCTTGGACGGAGTTTAGGGGTTCTCAAGGTGATAATTTTGATGAGACTTCACATCTAAATGAGCTTCAAGTTTATTTGTCGCAGGGACTTGAAAAGGAGAATCCAGACGGCACCTTTGATCTTTTGGAATGGTGGAAGACAAGGGAAAAACATTTTCCGGTTCTTGCAAGGATGGCTCGGGATATTTTATCTATTCAAGCTTCAACAGTTGCATCAGAGAGCGCTTTCAGTCAAGCAAGACTTCAAATAGGTGATCATAGAGCGTCTATGAGGGAGAGCTTGGAAAAATCAGTACTATTCAGAGATTGGATCCGCTCGGAAAGAAGAAACTTTGGACTTGCAGAATCACAACCGGAGATAGACGAAGCTTATGAAGAAATGATAGCGGAACTTGCGGAGGATGCTGCTTCGCCCGGAAGCGGTGATGAACAAGCTTCTTTTCCGCCACCACCAACGGAACCTCCTCCGAACCTTGAAGGATTTATGAGATTTGTTAGAGATACAATGTAGATTATGGTGTAACTTGTACTTTGGCATATCTTCTTTAGTTTTTTTTCCTTTTAATGGTGGTATTAGTACCTTGTTGTGCTCATTCCATTGGGGGGAAGAAGACTAAGAAAGATATGCCATTTTTGGTAATAAAAATTATAAAACATACCCTTGGCCTTGAATATCTCTTCGCAATATTTTTTTGTCTTTAACTTGCAATTATTTATAAGGTATAATATATATACATAACATACAATATATACTACAACAAATTATATAATGGAATATATATACATAACATACAATATATACTACAAGAAAATATATAAGGTATAATATATATACATAACATACAATATATACTACAACAAATTATATAAGGGAATATATATACATAACATACAATATATAGTATACTATACTAGTATACTATATATATTATATTTACATGAAGAAGTAGTACTATATATACTACAAAACAAGATTTTTCAAAATGAGGGCCCCACCCCCAATGACCACCAACGGTCATATTAATTGCACAAATAGCCGTTTTTTTTTACAATTTACAAAACTAACCTTCTCTAACACTATAAGTACCCCCCTCCCTCTTCTTCATTTCAATACTCAATACTCATTTCTCAATCTAAATTTCTCTCAATCTCTCAATCTCAATTTTCAAGTTAAATCATGCCTCGTTCGGAAAGAGTGCGCTTATTTGTTTCGCAATACTATGAAGTGCTTGAAGAAAATGAAGAAGGCCAAATATTAAAGTGCAAGAACTATGGAAGAGTCTTAAATTTTCGTTCAGGGTGTACCACAGGCATTTTAAGGAGGCATATAAAGTATTGTGTTGAGGGTATTTATCCGCAAATTCGTCTTTAAGATTTTTCAACAATTTATGTTATTTTAAAATTATTAGACGTATTTATGCTTCATGTTGTACTTTGTTATTAATTTATTATGCATGCCAATTTAGTTTTACTATTGATTTGTTATTTTACATTTTCGTCAAACACTTTAATAATTAGATTTCTATATTATATATACCACATATATTTATATAGCCATGCATAAGAGTAATTTATATATATACATACACATATGGTTTACAAGAAATTTCCCTAAATAAAAAAAATTAAAAAAAAAAGCCCGGAAATAAAAAAAGCCCGTTAGGCCCACGAGCCCGGCCCATTTAGCCCAGGACCATATGGGCTTAGGCCCGTCACGGACTGGTCCTACCCGTTGAGCCCACGAAGCCCGGGACCGCGAAGCCCGAGACCGCCAGAGCCCGGGACCGCTAAGCCCAGGCCCGTTTAGCCCGACCCGTTTAGCCCATTTAGGCCCGGGCCCGGGACCACATACAGCCTTAAACCAGAGTACTTACTATTCTCAAGGCATAACAAAGTTAAGAGATATCGTTGCAACTCAATTCATCTCACACTAGCTCCTACTCTTAAAAAAATAAAACTAACTACACCCGGTTCAAACAAAAGCCTTGAAAAAGAACCGCGGAACAAAGAAAAATCAAGGGGTAATTGCTACACTACCTAACAACATAAAATCTTTTTATCTTTTTCTTTAGACTTAAATCCCTCAAGAAAATTGTCTAATAGATCCATCGTCGGAAAAAGTCCAATCTTTTTTTTCGTTTTTCTAAAAATATAAAAAAAATATTCAATTAAACTAACACAACTAAAATAGCATAGAAAGTCACCCAGACAATCTCTTCACCCCACACATAAAATTGTGCATTGTCCCCAATGCACATCATAACTAATAAAAGGGTAAAAGAGACTCCCTGGTAAGCCAAAGGACGAAGCACTAGCAGCTCATGGTGTACTCAGACTTCTCCCAGGCTTGGTCTTTCGTGCGGGTACCTCACACTTAGTTCCAACCATCTGGTTTGCTATTGCATCCTTCCAATACTTTTGCTTTCCATGCTCCTAGAAAATAAAAAATTGACACTACAAAAATAATACAATTAAAAAAATAATAATAAAAAATAAAAGAAAGCAATAAAGCTGGGTTGCCTCCCAACAAGCGCTTGTTTTAACTTCGCGGCACGACGCGAATCACTTTTTGCCTCCACCTCGAGCTTATGAATTGAACCCCAAGTTTTGCTTCAAGCTTATGATTATGCTCTTGGGGCGGTGGAACGAATCTAACTGGCCCAAGGAAATATTGTAGTATTCTGCACTCCTTGGCCTTTGTATGAGGTATGTAATCCTGACTTTCTGGCAAGAAGAATTCTAAAGTATATGCACCTTGTTCCTCATTCCTTGACTCTTCAATTGGTTCGGATGACTCTATTTCCATATCATCATCCAAACACAATGTGGAAAAATGCTTGGAGTGTGGACCATTGCGCTCACACACATGATCTTCAGGACTTTCAGCATCCTCAACATCAATGATACTAGAGTCAACAAAATTTATATCCTCAATGTCCTTGGCTGACTCTAGTCTCACTTCTTCAACATCGCCATCCTCAAATTCTAGTTGGTTAGATTGTTGGTTTTCTACTCTGACCTCCTCCATTTGCACCTCAATTTCGGCATCTAATTCATGCTCTTCTTGGCTACTATCCACAATATTGGCTTGTTAAGCGTTAACTACCTCAACTAGTTGACTCACTTGTGCCTCCAGGTTGCGAATAGCAGTATCTTGACTTTGTATGTGCAGTTGTTTCTCATTATTTTGTTCCACAAGGCACCTTAGCATATCCTTGATCTCTTTCAGGTCATCTTCCCTGGGTTCTTCGTTCCTATTAACTTCACAAGAAAAAGAAGAACCATCAAAGTAAGGGATTGGGGGAAGATAAGAAATATAAGCACAACCATAAAAGTGACCATATTGACCACCACACATATCACATACATTCCAAACATAAGATTGAGTTGGTGCACATAACTCGCTCTCGGGAATATTTTGATTATTTCGCCATGGGTGGTTTTCTTCATAATAGGCATAAGGAGGATTCAAAGTATAATTACCAACATCCAAACTCCCATAATTCCAGGATGCCATGTTTCTCAAATCAACAAGTAAAACAAAAATATAAAAAAAAATCAAATACAACAAAACAAAAATAAAAGTTCAAACTTGCAACCTAGCAATATGTACACCTACAGCTACACCGTTAGTTCCCCGGCAACGGCGCCAAAATTTGATCACGCCCAACTCTAGTCCTAAAAAGGATAAGCGGTCGCCGCAAATATAATCTGGTCTAAAAGTCTGGAGTCGAATCCCACAGAGAACTAAGGCTTAGCTATATCTGTTTAATATCACTAGGAAGACAAGTTTGAACAATTTTCTAAATTATAAGGATTGAGATTTATATTACTAACTAATTAACTAGCAAATATTACAAAGCGGTAAAATTATCAACTAACGAGACAAACGGTTGGAGACTAAATTAAGGAGGTCTACAGTTATGATTTCCCCAATTGTCGGAATCCTTCTAGATATGCTCCCTACAATTTTGCCAATGTATTCTCTACTGATCGTGAGCACTTTCGGTGCCGTAATTCTCTCTCGAGCAACTACAATAATTTACTAGACATATTCTCTCGAACTACGCAAGTTGGCTTTATCTAACTGCTCATTATGACCACGTCACGACTTTGTTATTTCTAAACCTGCCTTTAAACCCGCTGTATTTATTTCTCGCATACGTTAGGAGTGACATTGTTCAACAACCACCTAAATATGTATCCTTTCTCAAGCAACACATAATAAATAGGCATAGTCAATCAATGGCCATTCAATCAACACCAATAAACACGTAGTTGAACTAGTAGAGAAATCCAATGGCTCAATTATATAAAAACATAACAAGAATTTATCCTACAAAAGGTTTCATCAAAACCCTAGATAACAAATTAGCTATTAATAATAGTATGTAAAACTGCAATACTAAAAGTCATAACCAACAATGAAAAAATAGGAAGAGGAAGGAAAAAACTCGTAGAAGAATTCCCCGCCTTGCTCCTATTGTGTCTCTGCCTCCTTAGGTCGAATCTGTGTCAAAAGCGTGTCCAACCTCCTCAAAATACTGTTTTTTCATGTATATATACCAATTAGGGTCGGGGACAATCAATTATACCTTCTCCTACGCAAAAAAGGACAATTTTTCACGTCTGGGCGCTCGCGGTCGCGGTCCGGGCGCGGTATTTTCCCAGTGGACTGCTTCAGTCCGCGTCCAGGTCCCCTGTCACGGTTGCGACCGCATTTTTAACCCTGTTCTGTTTGGAATTAGGAAAAACGTAAAACATGAACGTTGTAGCCCATCGAGTTAGCTTTCCAACCATATGTTATATAGCCCAAATGGAGTTCGGAGAAAGGAGTTATGTCTATTTTACTAGATAGTGTGCAATATACCTACTCGAGTCTTCGTTTGTTCTTAACTATCGAATTTTACCCCTGAATACGATCCCAGCTTAATTCCTTGGGCTTTTACTCAGACTTCAAAGCTCCAAATCACTTGAATTAAATTCATAACATCTATGTTTAACCAAAAAATAGAATTTTGACTAAAGCTATATTTTAGAAGAACACGGGTTACTGATAATCGCAAGAATATATAAAAGAGAATATTTTGAATAGCCAGAATATAATTGAATAAAGCAAGTAAACCAAAGTATATTCAGATGATTTTTTGTGCCCTTACAACTGATCATATATCTCCTTTTTATAGGTACCTTTGAGAATATACGTTTTGCTCGGATCATAATGAGGCTATTATGAGTAATTAAAGACATTGAATGCTACGTTACACAATCATTACATTCAAAATATTTCTCTAACGTATTCAACATTTATTGCTCATTAAATTCCGTATCTGCACTCTTTTCTATTGTCAGATTCATTCCTTCTGATTCTTGGATATAAATGACTTAAATAGGTACGGGCGCCGTGTTACTTGTCTGATGTCTCGTGCCTCTTCCTCTTTCTTTGCTCGTATCTGTTGTAACTCCTGACTCGTGGCTAATTGCGATTCTTTGACCATTTGACTAATCCACGTGTCTTGACACGTCACCTTTATATACAAATATAATTTTTCCCAATACAGATGGTCCCCCCACTTTTCATTTATTCATCAGTTGAATATTTGGGAAGTGGATTTCATTAAAAGAGAATTTTTGTCACCATTAATGCTCTGACAAAATTAACGCTTCAATTGTCACTTCCATTTAATGCGCTTTTACCCGTGTCATCCTCATATTAGCTCTACAATTTTGCAGCACTTTCTTAGGCTTTCTTTTCAGCTTCCATGTTCATGAAGTGTCAGTTATCATTATTATGGTCCTTCTATCATTGTACTTTTTCCTTTTGCCGGTTGTCCATTAGTATAAATATAACTTCTTTTCTTGTCTTTTACCACATAAAGCATATTGAACACTTCAATTCTTCAAATCTCTATTCACTTCTTCTTCACTTCAATCTTCTTCGCCATGACTTCATCAAACCCTAACCCTAGGAGAACTCCTATTTTAGATAACTTCCCCAATGCTCCCATTAGGCATAGAAAAGGTGGTACACTTCGTAGCTTAGGGTCTGCTCGCGGTGGTAGCACATCCACGCCTTCTCCTAGTTTTGGTCCCTCTTTTAGAACTGGAGGTTCCCTTTCTCAAAGGTCTTCTTATAGGAACAAAGAACCGTCTGAGCCTTTAGTTGAAGAGATAGTCCCAACAGAACTATCTTTTCATCATGATAGGGAATCTCTTAGGAACCAAGTTGCCACTTTAGATCGTGTTGATGCTTTCCCTACTCAAATTACAGAAATTCTAGCTCCTATAGTTCGTAAGGACTGTCACTGGAGTGATGATTTTCCCATTATCATTCCTAATCCAAATCAGAGGATCACTTCGTACATGATAGGATTCTCTTTTGTTTGTACATACCCTTTTACTCTAGGGTTCAAACCATCCATTGACCCGGTCATTCTAGATTTTTGCCGTTTGTTTAGGTTAAATCGGTCCAATTGTATGGAGGGTTGTCGCCTGTTTGAGGCACCTCGCCAACTTGGCAGATGTTGGCTTTACTTTCCCCCACCTAATTCACCTCTACTCCCCTAGGCTTTTCCGTAATGGCGTTTTTACCCTATCAGCTGATAAGTTAGGATTTTAACATGTTATATGCCCTTACTTGCCTATGCTTTGATCATATATTTGTACAAAATAGTACCAAAAGGCTCACAGGTTGTGCTTGTTTGCAGGTTTGATCGACAAAGCGACAAAATGTCAAAGATCGGCTCAAAAAAGAGTGAAACTTGTTCAAGTATCAAAGACCAAGAAATCTAAGGAAGAAGGCCTAGTGCGGACCACGCAAATTGGTATGCGGCCGCGCTAAAAGATTCAGAGAGTTGGCAAACTGGGCTCAAGGGCGATGCGGCCGCGGTCCATATCTCGCGGTCCGCGATTAGGGCTCCGCGGCCGCACTGCTCTTTTGTGCGGTCCGCGGTCAAGAGATTCATAGGACTAACAATTTTGCCAAGACAATGCCATGCGTTCCGCGGTCGTTATTGTGCGGACCGCGCCAACTCCCTCCGCTGCCGCGGTCCATTTTACACGATCCGCGGAGCCTAACTTCAGAGAGCTAAAATTTTGAATTTCAAGAGCCTTGTGCGGCCGTGGTCTATTTTGCGCGGCCCGCACTGACCCCGCAGGGGTATTTTTGTCCTGTTTTTCCAGCCTAGTATAAATAGGACATTTTATCATTTTTAGGTCATCTGTTATCTTCAAAACACAGTTGTCTCGTGAGAACAACTTTTGTAGCCATGTTTGGCATCTTAGCTTCAAATTAACAATAGATTCTTGCAATTTAATTTAGTATTTAGTTATTATGTCTTGTCCCTCATCTATTTCTTCAGTTTCTCTTCCAAGCATGTGTAGCTAAACCCTTTAGCTAGGGTTGTGGCTCAACCCTAGTATGGGTAATTGATGGGTGTTGCCATCTAGGGTTAGATTGACTATGGGTGTTTGCTATTTGGGTTGATTTTGTGTTTTAATTTAGAATTGGTGGTTGCAAACACTGATTCAATCTTGGTAGGTTTAACTTTTCTTGAGAAAGAGAGTCTATGACCCCAAAATTGACCCAACAAGGAATTGGGATAGACTCATGAGAAATGATAGTCCCAATTAACGGGTTAAATCTCGAGAGAGTAATCACCCTACTTGAACCCTAGTTGCTTGTCCTAATCTGCCTACCCATTTGGTCTCGAGAGACTCAATTGGGCAAAATCACTATCTCTACCGAGAGGTGTGAGAGTGGGTAAAATTGTGCAACGGTTATAGCATAAGCCCCAATTATGTCAATCGAACCTTAGTAACATATACCCGTCAATTAGCCACCTAGGTGATGTCACGACCCTAGTGCCCTTCCTCCCATCAGATACAACTTTAGCAATTATCTCGTAGCATAATCTAGTTTCAATTAGTAGTTTGATAATAGTAGTTTATCATTGAAAAAACCCAAAACTGTTAGAAGTAACATTTAGAACAATTACACGACTCTAGTCTAGATAGATACCCAGCTCCAATTTCTAGCTCTCTGAGGAATTCGATCCCGACCCTCATATCGGGTAAAAGCTATTGCGACCCTCTCTTCCTACTTTATAGTAGTGCGGAGTTGGCAGCGATCAGCAGCCAGGAGCAAGAGGGTTTTAGTGAGCCCCGAAGATGATAAAGACCATGGCTGGTATGCTCGGTTTGTTGCTGCCCCCACTGCTGGTTTAGTGGGTGAAGATAACGTTCCCTTCCTTGAGAAGTGGAACTTTGCACGTAAGTGTTATATCTTTCTCGTGCCTTTTTCTTTCAAGCTTATTAATTTCTCTAATGTCGCTTCTTTTCTTTTCTCAGCAACCATGGGTGTTGTGGAGAATGTGCCCAACTTTCGTGGTTGGGTAGAAAAGTTGTTGAGGGCTGCTCCAATGGAGGGTAGGTCATGGAAAAACCTTTCCAACCGTTACGGTTGGAAGTAAAGACTCATGGTAAGAGTTTTTATTTTATCTTTCACGTATATAAATATTTTCTTTTATTGTTCTAACTTTTATCCTTCTTTTATCAGGATTTGCTATTCGAGGGGTTACTGCTGAGGCAGTTGCGGCCTCTCGTGACTCTTTGGGTACTCGTACCTCTTCAGCCCAAGAAATAATCTTGGGTTCTTCTTCTGCAAAAAGAAAAGCTACTGAAGAAGAAGACTCAGAAGAAGAGGATAAAGGAGGCTCCCTGGTGACGAGACCACGAGCTAGAAGACGTGTTGTATCTGACGACGAAGCTGAAATCTCACCTCATCTTCCTCTTTCCGAGCCTGTTGATACCCCTGTTATTATTCCTGATGATGACATCACTCCACATGATACTCGTGAGTCCATTGATCAACTTTTTATCAGTGGTTTTGATAGTGGAAACTTAGGGCCTATTTTAGATGAACTTCCCTTATCTTCCTTTTCTACTCCCACGCCTATGATTCTTTCCTTACCTGCCTCAACTGTTTCTGTTCCTCCCTCTACTGTTTTTACTCCTTCCACCGCTCCTCTTTTGACAATTCCCCCACCTATCGTTCACCATACGGAGGTGGGTTCTTCAAATAGAAGTACCGCTATGAGGAGCGTAACTATTGAAGTTCCTGCTGATAGCAGCCTCTTAAGGAAGTCAGGTCAAGCTGACGTTTGGCTCGAGCCTTTAATTGGCCCAATCGAGAAAGCAAAACTGGAGAGCCATAGCAGCCTGACTTTAATGAATGACATAGTGCATGCCACTTTGAAGGTATTTTCCTTCTTTCTCTTCTTTACTTTGTAAAAATTTCTATCTTCGAGATTCTTATTTCCCTTTCTTTTTTCTTAGGCCAATCTTATCGGCACTGAGCTGATGAACAGAATATCCCTCTTGGAGAAGGTAGCACGTGATTCAGAGAAGGTTGCACGTGATTCTCAGTTGGAAGCAATCAATTGGAAGGAACAATTTGACAGTGCTCAAATTGACATGGAGGATTTACAAGAGAGCAAGAGTACCTTAGAGCAGCAGGTGCAAGCATTAACTTTGGAGCTAGCGGTTATCAAGGCTTCCTTGAACCAAGCAGAAAAAGAAAAAGAAGACGTCTCAACTTCATAATGGTGTTAACGTACGATAAAGAAATAGGAACACACATGTTTCTTTTGGAATAAAATTGACAAGTTTTTATTTGAACTTTGTCTAGTTTTGAAGAATTCTTTACATGTATTTGAATTACATCTATAACTTTCTCGTAACTGTTTTTCTTGTAACAGATTTATAATTAGATTACAAACACGAGGTTTTTCTTCATAACCCGTTTCAGAATAATAAAAACACGAGGTTTCTCTTTATAACTCGTTTTAGTACATGGCTTTTACCCTAACTATAGTAGGGTTTTCTTTGGCCTTCGCTCGTGACTTTGTAACTTTTACTCTGCACTTGACTTTTTCAGGCTTGATTTCTCCTCAATCTTCTTTGCCTTTTTTATAACACATACTCGTGTGTATTATGCAGTCCCCCAAGTGTTTGAGCGTTGAAGTATGAAGCCTCAAGCACTTGATTGCTTCTCTCTTTTGGTCCTTTTCCTGAAAAGGAAAAACATACGGGACTCGGAGGTGCGATTTTAGATGAAGACTGCCTAACCCGTTTATATTTCTATCAGAATAATTGTAACCCTAGGCCAGGAATTTTAGTTTATTCCGGGTGCCTTACAGGCCGTGACTCATCATTTAGTACGGGCTAGCTTTTTGCCTATCATCTAAAATCGTTAGTAAAATTTTAACAATTCAAAAAATTAAATGAAAAATGGTGATACCTGACCTTGGGTATTCCTTAGAAGTAATATCTCTTCAAATGAACAGCATTCCAATGTGAAGGTAGTACTTTGCCATCCATTGTCTCCAATTCATATGCTCCCTTGCCTGCAATATCACGAACTCTATAGGGTCCTTGCCAAGTTGGACTTAGTTTACCCGCGTTGGCTGCCTTTGTAGAATGGAAAACCTTTTTAAGTACGAAGTCCCCAACTTTAAAGAATCTGAGGCGTGCTTTCCTATTGTAATATCGTTCTATGACTTATTTTTGTGCTGCCATTCTTATTAATGCAGCTTCTCTCCTTCCTTCAAGTAAATCTAGATTGACCCACATCTCCTCATCATTAGATTCTTGTATCGCTTGTGTGAACCGTGTGCTTGGTTCTCCTATCTCGACTGGAATTAAAGCTTCTGCTCCATAAACCAACAAAATTGGTGTTTTTCCCGTACTTGTTTTTGTTGTGGTGCGATATGCCCATAAAACACCAGGTAGCACCTCTGGCCAATTTCCTTTTGATTCTTCCAAATGCTCCTTTAAATTATTGATAATAACCTTGTTTGTTGATTCTGCTTGCCCATTACCTACCGGATGATAAGGTATGGACGTAATCATTTTAATTTGCCAACTTTGAAAAAATTCTGTGATTTGAGCTCCTATAAACTGAGGACCATTATCACATACGATCTCCTTTGGTACGCCAAATCGGCATATGATGTTTCGCCAAATAAAATCTTTGACTTCCTTTTCTCGTACCTGTTTGAAGGCTCCTGCATCTACCCTATTAGTAAAATAATCAGTAAGTACGAGCAGAAATTTTACCTGTCCTTTTGCTTGTGGTAATGGACCCACGATATCCATTCCCCATT